>NC_142173.1:48693885-48758257 GCF_029865625.1 Vigna umbellata | reverse complement strand
ACTTAAAAACATACCAATTATTTTCTTTGGTCATCATATAAATGATTTACACATAAGACATAAAATTTAAGCAAAATTAACCTTTTCATCTAAAGTTTAAGTCTTAAATGTATATCAAATATTAAAACAATACTTATTTTAGATAGTTATTTTATTTGATTTGAATAAAATTATTTTCCGTGAAAATTGATGTAGTTTTTCTTGAACTTGGTAAATATATTACCTTATGAAAATTTAGAATAAATTTTTTTATCCAAAAAGCATATGACACGAGCTTAATAAAGGTAGAAACACATCAAAGAAAATATTAAGACGAGAATAATGGAAAAACACTTCTTTTTCATCTAAGCTAAGAACAATATGTCTAACCGTGGTTGGTCTAAGCCAACAAATATCGCTAGGATAGACTCTAACCTAGTTCTGATACCATGATAAGAAGTGAACTTTAAGCCTAACTCAACCCTACAAAACCGGCTTGTAAGGTGAAGTTTGCACCCACTTATATACTTTACATTGACCTTATCTCTAATCTATGTGTAACTTCCAACAACTTAATTAATTAATTTGAATAAAAGTTATATAAAAAGTATATTCTCATCATCTGTTGATGGACGAAAGCAACCACAATGGTGGATGAAGAAAGTTGCCAGTTAGAGTTACCTCATTACTAGTTTAACCAACAATTAGTATAGTTCATACCTTTTTGCACTTCATCTTATTTTAGAGCAAACTAGATATTTTAAACATTCTTGAATAGAATATTCTCATCATAATTAAAAAAGAATCTTAATCGTTTTATAAAAGATGTAAGGCTTCCTAAGATTTTCTTTAATCTCGTATAACTTCCCTTTGTCCACAAAATTTCAAATTCAACATCATAAAAAGGATAAATCACTTATTGTTAACAATAATGTAATAAGAAAATAATATAGTAAAACTATATTTACAAATAAGAGCATAAAACAAAATTTAAATAAAAACACACATTAAATTTAACTTTGATTTGACATCTCAATACATATATTTACAGTACATTTCTATTGTTTCTTTTTTTCATATTATTCTGTGTGACTTTGACGAATACTCATAACCAATATATTCTTTCTTCACTTAAAGTCTTACATTTAAGAGATCCAGAAACATAATTTCTTGTTCATGTTTTGAAACAAACATTTTGCAATTCAGTTTTCCAAGAACTTAATATTGAAAAATCTCAAGACAATGTTTTAATCCACTTCACATTATTCATAAGATCTAAGGATTTTGAATTTCCAAGTGATACAAGATTCCCTCGGTAGTTAGAGAGACTAAGGATTAATGTATATTAGTCATTTGGTTTCCTCATTTAATAGTTCATTGCTACTACAACTTAACTTGTCTAAATATTCAAATCTAAAAGAAATGAAAAAACACTAGATGTTAGAAGTTCCATATCGACTAGAGAAAATATCAATTTATAATATATAAGTGAGATGCAAATCACACCTTACAAGTTGATTTTGTAAGGTTGAGTTAGGTTTAAAAACTCACTTCTTAATACTGGAAGAAAATTAAAAAAACATTTGATACACAAATAAAATAGAAGAAGGTGCTGCCATCTCCTTTCTTCAAAGGTTTCGGCTATGAGAACTCAAAAAATTAAATTTTATACTTCAACATAAACTAACTTTTATATACTAAATTTTAATTTATAAACTTTAATTGCATGTCACAATCCTTAAGAATGGGAATCTAATAATTTCTCCATAAGGTGAAACCAATATCCCCATCAACATTATCCATAGCCTCTATAAAGTATAAACCATCATGTCTCTTAAAAAAAAGAAGCATAAACCATGATTCATGCTAGCTATAACCAACCACTCGATTCATAGACTGTGTACATTATGAACTCTATAAGGTTGTGTTGTACCCTTGAAGATAAGTAATGAATAAGAAGCATTTAACCCCACTCATTGTACCTGTCTACATTGCCAAACACCACCCATCACACCCACAAACACTTCTTTCTTTTCCTTTATCTCTGCCATGAAATCCACTGTGCCACCACCACTCAATTCATGCCATTCTTCAAGTCAATGTGAGTTGTCGAATTAGTAGAGCTTTGTGCTGGGAGGTGTAGTCTAGTACCCATGTTCAGGAAATTTTGGTACATCACCCTAACTTTTAAGGCATACTTAGTAATGTTGATTTGACGTAGTAAAACTGTGACCAGTTTTATGTTTGATGGTGGGGTGTATTAAGAAAATTAATGAAGTAAGAGTGAGACAGAAGAAAAATGGAGGTTGAAATTTTGAGATGAAAATGGAGGGTTTTAGAGTTTTCAAGAAGGAGTGAAAAGAGGGATATGGATTCTGTAATGGATGGAGGGATGGAGAAGAGTAGCAAAAATACTAAAAAATTAAGATTTCACACAGAAAAGATAAGATAAATGAGATTGGTTTCTTAATAATTAATTTTAGTGACTAACCAAATAATCAAACTTTACTAAACATATGAGGTCCTATTTTATCCAAGGTATTTGGAAGTGGAAAGTCTTACAAATGAATCGATTCGGTTTACACGAGTTGATTTATAATGTTTAACTAAAAGTGAATTAGTTTAATTCAATTTACTTTCTGATGAATGAAAAATTTGTAACTTGATTTAACCATTACAAATTGGTAAGAGTAGATGTCAGTTGATTTTTTTTTCTAATTTATTTTATACATTTATTATAGTATAAAAAAGTGGATTGATTCTATTCATAAAAGTACAACAAAAATGTTTATCTACTAAAAACATAATAATTGAAAATTAAAGCGTCAAGTTCTATAATTAAACAAACAAATAAATTAAACACTCAAATTATTTAACTCTCTCAAATGACTAATGAAAAAACAAAATGCAAAGATGGAAAAATGTCCTATTAAAGGATTTTGAATGGCAAACCAAGGGCAGACAACAAGTAGTTAATGTCTTCTTTTATGAGATTCTCTTATACTTTTCATCTATTATGTTCTTCCTCTTTGTTATTACGTTCTTGTCCTAGTTCTATTATTTGTTTATTTTTCTCTTCAATTTTGATTGTAATAAGCAATGTAATTGTTTTAATCTTTCTTTCCTGATTACATTGGTGCTTTCATCATCATCAATGGTTGAGAACACACATCTTAAAGAATCGCAAAATCAAACTACGCATCATAATGAGGAGATTTGTTGTCTTGCATCTTTGATTGATCAAAGTGATCAAGCTTCACGAGATAACAAACATTTGTTACGTGAATTGGTGAATCAAAATCACTCTATTAATCGAGAACACTTGGATCAATTATAACGATCCTTGGATACTTCGATTTTTTACTAGTCTTAGCACGTTAATGTTCCAAACTCACATGTTAGCGTTCATGGGTCTTCTAGTGTAACTACATTACAACAATGTGATATCACTTTGGGTTTTCCCCATTTTGAAGGTCTGACATGCTAGTGTTGGAATTGATATTAAAAGCATAAAAGTTCTTTCCATTTCATCACACATTAGACTCCAAATGCATTGACATTTTTGCGATGAATTTCGAGAAATATGTTATTCCTTGGTTCCAAATGATGCACATGATGCATGCCATCAATTCATGGTTTGACCTTACTTCACCCTTAGAGATCCAATTCTGTCCATCTCCTTTTGAATGTCCTATGGCTGCTCTGTTCAAATTACAATAAATAGGTTTTTGTTTTTTATTATTACTTACAACCTAGCAAAATCCCTTTCTCAGGGTGTGGAAAAATATTACAAATCACATTATTTGCAATATTACAATCCACACATACTCAATGCTGTTTGAATTGTGTGGCTTGATATAATGTGACTGCAAATTGAAATGATGTAATTGAGTATGAAGTGGACATCTCAGGGTGAGATGATTGAAAGTGATGTGTGGGGTGTTGTTGTTGTTCTGTATAACTGTATGGAGCTTTGAACTGGTATGTCTATCCCTACACTCGAAGCACTGTTCATACTCAGATAGAGGAGAGCAGTGTAAGTGGTGAGAGTAGAGGGAGGTCCTCGTCTATAGTCTTAAAGTTTAGACATAGACAGATTGGGGGATTTACCTTGCATAGTGTTAGGGAGTGCTAGCTGAACTACGCAAGTGCAAAGACGACCAATAGTTCGACAGTTATACTAATCCGGATGAGTCGCATGAGTGTTTGAGTCATGGTTTAAAGTGTTATATATTAACTGTTTTATATGTACTAAGCATGATGATTATTAATTGATTGAACAATATGATTATTGCCTGTTTATCTAGCTCACCCTTGCTTCTGTGTTGTGTGCTGCTTGTGTATGTTTTTCTTTGCGACGATCATCCACTTGGATGGGAGCAGATGTTGTTGAGGAAATACCTCTGGAGCAAGAGCTGGAGGAGAATGATGCTGCTGCACAGTCTACTTATGATTTAGATATTTCAACCTTTGGATATTAAATACTCTAAACTGTCTAAGTTTAAAATTCTGTATTATATTTTGGATGACTGTAATTTCGTATTTAATTGCAAGTCATACTCTAACTGTTCTTTTTATTGGGAATGTTGACTCCTAAATTAGATGATGTGGTTATTATATTTTGGGATGTCATGAAGTTGATTTATTATTTATTTATACTCTTTTATTGTTATAAATTACTATTTGGAAATGCATATGTAAAGTTTATAACTTTTTAAATGAATATAAAGAGTCTAAAGATAATAAATATTATTAAAAAATAAGTATATTTAATGTTAAGAAGAATAAAAAAGAAAAAAAAGAGATAGGGTAAAGGAACACAGAAGACAAAGAAGAAAAAGAAGAAAATATATACTTTTTTGTCATGTTAACTTTTGCAAAATTAATAAAATGAATTTGATTAATTTAAATTATATAAAGTAGGGACTTGAAACTTTTTAAAAAGAAATAAAATTTAGACTTAATCATGAATTTAGAAATTAAATAAATAATTAAACTATTAAATGACGTCTCTGAAATTTCTTAAATTATATTTACATTCCATTTTCTTACTTATTGTTGTGAATTATTTCTAGAAGGGTTATTAAGATGAGTATTTTCAACCCTCGAAAATCGACCATCATTAATGGCTGAAAAGTATCAAAATGTAAAAGATACTGTGAGTAAATAGAATTTATTGGGTGCTCAGAAACTTTACTACAGTATGTGAAAAAAAGAGCAAAATACCAGACTGTATTTGACAAGTGTGTATTTCAGTATCGATACACACGATGAAGACAAATTGTATACAGATTTGTGATAAATCAATCTCTTTCTGTGTATTTTTTATCAAGAAATTTTCTGCATTTATGACAAAGACAGGTTAAAAAAATGTAGGGTTTGGTAACATGATCAGGTAATTATTAGAAAGTTACCTGGGACTGAGTGAATGGTTAAGTTTTATTGCTCGAACCTTCAAATGTTTATTATAAAAAATTAAAAATACTATTTTGTAATATAATAAAGTTTGCGTAATATTTTTTCATTTTTTTTTCTGTTCACCACTTGTTTAAAGTTACAATGATAGAAAAGAAAAATAAATAAAATAATATTATGCAAAGATGTTACTTTTTTATAAACTAAATATGATTTCTTTTAAAAATATTATAAATTAATTTCTAAGAGTTTCTTTTATTAAAATCTAAATAATAACCGTAGACTAAAGCTATCGTAACTTTTTTAAGGTAAAAATAAACACTTGCACATGCCAACATTAATTGATGAAGTTAATGGTTTTCGCACTTCAAAGTATTGAAAGATATAACATACCAATTAAAAAATATACAAACATAAAAAATAATTAAGAAGGTTAATTGCAAGAACTACAAAATAATTAAGAATAAGATGATAATTAATTATTTTATTACTAAAAGTTATAATATAAATAAAATTTTATATTAAACAAGTTTTATTCATAAGAATCACGGTCTTTCTAAAATAATTTCAAATCTTTTTTTTATTTTTTTCTTAAATTTTCAAGTTCAGTTTTTTTATATGTTTAACGATCATAAATTATCACGATAAAGATATGACTAATCAGTATAGTGTTTTGAGACACATAATTTTACGATTCATGCTCGTAATTCAAAATAACTCAAAATGAATCTATATGCAGTATCGTAACAATATACTTAGTGTTGGAAGTCTTACATCGACTAGATATAAGGCCAATTTAGAGTATATAAGTGAGTGCAAAAACCTCACCTTACAAGCCAATTTGGTGGGGTTGAGTTAAGATTACAGTCTACTTCTTAACACTTATATGTGATATGCAGGTAGTTAAAGCATCCGGTGAGAAATACAATTTTAGGAATAATTGAGTTAAAAGTGTTTTCTACACCAAGTGAGAGAAGATAATATTATTTTTATACAATTTGATTTATATTGTCTAATTGCATGTATGGTAATATGTAACGGAATTGTTGATTTGGTGTGGACTATGGCTAGTGAATTATTATGAAAAACACTGATTATGATATACCATTAAGACCACTGATCAATAAAGAGTCTTATAAAAGACTTAAATAATACATGCAACCAGAGATGATATGCATGCAAAGGTGAAGTAAACAAACTAAGAAAAAAGAAAAGAAATCAAACTTACTCTTTTGTAGAAACTGATCAGATTGACTTTAAGATCTTACGGCAAGAATCATTAAGGCGATTCTCGATCTTTAAATAGATGAACACAGAAAAAAAAACTCTTAAAGAAAAGTCAGAAACCTCATAGAAATAATATATTTTAAATAATAAAATTATTTATATTAAAAAAATTTAATATTAAAATAATCAAATATTTTTACAAACAGTAAAATGTGAAAAATATACTTTTTCAATTTTAAATTTTCGATAAACTAAAATATCCTATCTAAGTAATGTTTATTTATTTCGTATGGACTCTAAAAATATTTTTTATTTAACTTTTTCATTATTATTAAACGTCTAAATCGATTTTATCGTTTTGAGTTTAGTAAATTAAATGACATTTCTGAAATTTCTTAAATTATATTCACATTCCATTTATATACTTATTGTTGTGAATTATTTCTAGAAGGGTTATTAAGATGAGTATTTTCAACCCTGGAAAATCGATCATCACTAATGGCTGAAAAGTATCAAAATGTAAAAGATACTGTGAGTAAATAGAATTTATTGGGTGCTCAGAAACTTTACTACAGTATGTGAAAAAAGAGTAAAATATCAGTCTGTATTCGACAAGTGTGTATTCCAGTATCGATACACACGATGAAGACAAATTGTATACAGTTTTTTGATCAAATCAATCTCTTTCTGTGTATTTTTTTATCAAGAAATTTTCTGCATTTAAGAAGATTATTGGTTTGACAAAGATAGGTTAAAGAAAAGTAGGGTTTGGTAACAGAGGTGCTTAGATTCCTGAGGATATAGAACCATGATCAAGTCAATTTTGAGAAAGTTACCTGGGACTGAGTGAATGGTTATGTTTTATTTGTCGAACCTTCAAATGTTTATTACAAAAAATTAAAAATACTATTTATGTAATATAATAAAGTTTGTATAATAAATTTTCATTTTCTTCTGTACAATATTTGTTTAAAGTTACAGTGATAGAGAAGATAAACAAATAAAATAATATTATGCAAACATGTTAATTTTTCTGTAAACTAAATATGATTTCTTTTAAAAATATTATAAATTAAATTGTAAGAGTTTCTTTTATTAAAATCTAAATAATAACGGTAGACTAAAATTATCTTAACTTTTTTAAGGTAAAAAAAACGCTTGCACATGCAAACATTAATTGATGAAGATAATGGTTTTCGTACTTCAAAGTATTGAAAGATATAACATACCTATTAAAAAATGTATAAACATAAATAATAATTAAGAATGTTAATTGTAAGGACTAAAAAAATAATTAAGAGTGACTAATATATTAGAAGAGATAATTAATTATTTTATTACTACCATAATATAAATAAAATTTGCTATTAATTGAGTTTTATTTATAAGAATTATTATCTTTCTAAAAAATATTTCAAATCTTCCTTTCTATCATACTTATTAGTGGATTTATGATGGAAAGATATAATCAATTAGAATCTCAAATAGAGAAAGTTTACTTTGACTCTATTTTTGAGTTAGTAGTGTTTTGAGGCACATATGGTTTTAGGATTTATGTATGTGACTCAAAATAACTCAAAATTGATCTTTGTGCAGTTGTGATCGTAATGATATGCTTAAATATATGATAAGATGTCTGTGTAGGTAATTAAAGCATCTTGTGAGAAATATAGTTTTAGGAGCAATTTTGAGCCAGGAGTGTTTTCTACATCAAGTGAGAGAAGCTAATATTATTTTTATGCAATTTGATTTATATTGTCTAAATTATTTGGTGGATGTGTGGGCTATTGTTGAATGGTAATCTTTGATTTCATTAGTGAATTGTTATGATTGTATTTGTTGTTTTTCCTTGATGCGTGTGTTTTTTATTTGGATAAGTAATCCTTGATGAAGAAGTTGTTGGGATGTACAAATGAAAAAGATCAGAGAAATGAAGCGAAGCCTAACTTGCACATGTGTATAGGCAGCGGTTGTCTGGCAACCCTGAGGCAATAGGGCCTTTTCATAAAGTTGTCAGACAAAAAGTCTGATTAGGGCATAAGTATAGGTCTCAGGTCTTCTTCTAACCGAGGCAATATCATCATTCTGCCTCGGGTCAAGGTGTAATCGAGGTATATAGCTTTTTACGCTTCGGGTTTTGTGTAACCGAAGCGTATATGACGCGTTAGATTCCAGTTTTTTTACTAGTGAATTTATCCTATTTTTTATGTTTAGTTGTAGTTGATCTGTTTATGATGATTGTATATTACAAGTGAGCACATGATAGTGCATGAAAGAGGATTGTGAAGGAGTGACTGCATGATGGTCAGATAGAATATAATTGATGCATAAGTATATAGTTTTATGTTGTATAATCTTCCATTTGTTGAAAAACCTTATATATTCTAAAAATTTAAGATTCATGGAGGATTGTAAATATATATTATATTTATGTGATGATCTATTGCTTATATAAATCTACTAAATTGGGATGTTAAATTAATAATATTTCATCATATAGTTTATTTCTCCTTCTAAACTTACATCATTAAGACAATTGAGTACAATCTTGTGAATCAATTATTCAAAATTTCTCTTTGACAAAAACATTTTAAATAGATCTCAAATTTTCACATGAAACTTTTCAATCTCTATACCACCCTTTCAATTGAACAATACATTTATCTTTATATAAGGTTGTTGATTCCATTTTTCTTGAGAACAAACCATAAGTTTGTCACACATGTTGAATTATAGACTGATAGGAAACTACTGGTGTATAGGAGAAGGAGAGATGTTATACAGCCTAACTGCCAAGGCAGTTAGGTAGGTTGGTATAAAAGGGGGTTGGGCTGTTAGGCGAGAGTTAGTTTTGAAGTCTTATTAGTTGACAGGTACCCATAGGTCCTGTAGGGGGAGGTTAAGCTCTCTGAGAAACCCATTGTATCAGACATGCTGGATGGTTGTTAATACAAAGGAGATTATACAATCCTATGTTGGGAGTGTGTGCTTTTTGGTGTGTAAAATTGTTTTCCCTTAGGTTCTTGATTAGAGAACCTAACAATTGGTCCGACCTATCGGATCAAGAAGGCGAAAGGATCAACGATGAATAGCCAAACGGAGGGGAGATTGGACAATCTGGAGATTACGGTGGAGGGAATTAAAGATGAGGCGGCCGCGATCAGACGCGACTTACAGCAAATGATGAGGATGATAGGGGGAGTTCAGAATCAGCAGGGAGGTGGCACGGAAGGGAGTAGCAACTCTGTGAATGATAACCCCGAGATACATAACGCCGAACGACGCGACAATGGGGGATTACCTCCAAATTGGCGGAAGAGAGTGGAATTGCCATCGTTTGAAGGGAGCAGATGGCGACACTGAGGCAAGATGGGACGGTGGAGGAATATGTCAGGAGTTTTGAGACCCTATTGGGCCAGACCCAGGGGCTGGCGGAGGAGCTGATATTGGGATTCTTTTTAGCGGGGCTACGCGAAGATATCAAAGGCCAAGTACGAATCCAAGATCCGCCAGATTTGATGATCGCCATAAGGGTGGCGAGAGATGTGGAAGACGCCATGAACAGAGCACGCGGAGGCGTCTGGAACGGGGTGAAAGTTAATGCAGTGAGTACGCCAGGCTCTTCGACGATCGTTAGAAACGACAGCGATCAGAATTTCACTACGCGCGCGCGGGGGGGGGGGGGGGGGGGGCGAGGGAGTTGGTACGACTAGAAGGGAAGTATCGTCGACGGCGAGTAATATACATGCAAGAGGTAATACCACCGCGGGAGGCGATAACAGGGGAAGAATGGTAAGAAACTTACCTTATCCCGAGTTTCTGAAGAGGAGGGAAGAAGGTAGATGTTTTAGGTGCGGGGGCCCATTTGCTCCGGGTCATCGGTGTTCGGAGAAAAGCCTACGAGTTTTGTTGTTAGCGGAGGACGAGGAGGAAGAGGCGGTTGAAGAGTCGAACTCGGAAAATAATCATATGGAATTATCCGCGTGTTCAGCGGAAGGGATGACGCCTCCCAAGACCATGAAGTTGGCCGGGTTGATTGGGGAAAAGAGGGTGGTAGTCCTCATCGATAGCGGGGCCAGCCACAACTTCATTAGTCGGAGCGTGGTGGATGAGTTGCGATTGTCGGTGACAGATACGCCGGCGTACGCTGTGAGTCTAGGTGATGGGCATAAGAAATGGACGAGTGGACGATGTGAGAAGGTTGGATTAAAATTGGGAGACGTCACCGTGGAGGAAGAATTGCATGTGTTTGAACTAGGGGGTGTTGATGTGATACTGGGAATCGCGTGGTTGGCGACATTAGGGGAAGTAGTGATCAACTAGAAAGAGATGTCCATGAAGTATGTCGTGGAGGGCGAGAAGAGGATTATAAAAGGAGACCCAGCGCTGTCCAGACAGCTGGTGAAGCCAGAAGCATTGTTGAAGATAGTGGATGCTGAGTCATGGATATTGGTTTGGGATTTGGGCCTAGTGGAGCAGGAGCCAGTCGGTGAGTTGACGGATGATTTGACAGAAGAGCAGGGAGTGGAGCTGAGAGCAGTTTTGCAGACCCACTATCGGGTGTTCCAGGAGAGAGAAGGGTTACCTCCCCACCGAAACGCACAACACAGGATTGTGCTTAAAGAGGGGATCAATCCCATAAATGTCTGCCCCTATCGGTACCCATACCTCATGAAGGAAGAGATTGAAACACAGGTCAAAGATATGCTGAAAGCGGGAATTATACGGCCAAGTCAAAGCCCGTACTCCAGTCCCGTGATTTTGGTGAAGAAGAAAGACGGGAGTTGGCGATTCTGCGTGGATTACAGGGCGCTGAACAAGGCTACCGTTCCCGATAAATTCCCAATACCCGTGATTGAGGAGCTGCTGGATGAGCTCAAGGGTGCAAGGTATTTTTCCAAGCTGGATCTCAAGGCCGGTTATCATCAGATACGAATGGGGCAAGAAGATATTCATAAAACTGCTTTCCGAACACATCAGGGCCTGTTTGAATTTTTGGTGATGCCCTTCGGATTAACCAACGCTCCGGCGACATTCCAAAGCGCTATGAACAGCTTAATGTCGCCTTACTTGAGGAAGTGGGTACTCGTCTTTTTCGATGATATTTTAGTGTACATTACCACGTGGGCAGAGCATTTGAAACATTTGAAACTGGTGCTGCAGTTGCTGGAGCAACAGAGTTGGGTGGCAAATAAAAAAAAATGCGAGTTTGGGAAGCAAAAAATTCAATATCTTGGCCATCAGATTTCGGAGAAAGGAGTGGAGATGGACCGAGATAAGATTAAGGCTGTGCTGGAGTGGGAAGAGCCTAGAAATTTGAAGGCGCTAAGGGGTTTTTTAGGCTTAACAGGTTACTACAGGAGGTTCGTCCAGAGATACGGGGAGTTGGCCAGACCCCTGACGGAATTATTAAAAAAAGGGAAGTTTGAATGGTCAGAACGAGCTCGGACAGCTATGGCCGCTCTGAAATCTGTTATGACGTCGGCACCAGTTTTGGTGTTGCCTGATTTTACTCAGGAATTTCATGTGGAGTGCGATGCATCGGGGAGTGGAGTGGGGGCTGTGTTGATGCAAAACCGAAAGCCAATTGCTTTCTTTAGCAAGGCGTTATCAAAAGGGTCCCGTAGTAAGTCCATATACGAGAAAGAATTGATGGCCTTGGTAATGGCCATCCAACACTGGCGGCCCTATCTATTAGGGAGGAGGTTTGTGGTCCATTCAGATCAGCGAAGCCTAAAATACTTGTTACAACAAAGGATTACCACCCATAGCCAACAGAATTGGATAGCTAAATTAATGGGCTATGATTTTGATATCGTTTACAAAACGGGAAGCTCAAACAGGGTTGCGGATGCTTTGTCTAGAAAGGAAGAAGGAGGTATGGAGGAGGGAGAGTTGTGGGCTATCTCCAGACCATACTGGCATGATTTCCAGGAAATATTAAGAGAAGTGGAGGAGGATGACACAGTTAGAAAAATAATGGAGGATATCCGGGGGAACCCAAACAGCCACGCATCTTACACGTTAGAGAATGATCGTTTACACTACAAAGGGAGATTGGTATTATCGGCTAAATCAGGTTGGATCCCCAAGTTGTTAACGGAGTTTCACGTGACAAGCACCGGAGGCCATTCGGGGGTTTTTCGCACATACCGGCGAATAGCTCAATCACTGTACTGGTTGGGAATGAAGAAAACGATTACTGAGTTTGTGGCGAGGTGTGTGATTTGTCAGCAGCATAAGTACTTGGCTGCTTCCCCCCAGGGTCTCCTACAACCTCTGCCCATTCCTCAGGCTATTTGGGAGGAGGTAAGCCTTGATTTTATTGTGAAGTTACCCAAATCTCAGGGTTTTGACGCGATACCGGTAGTGGTCGACAGACTCAGTAAATATGGCCACTTCATAGCGCTAAAACATCCATATTCGGCTCGTACTGTAGCAGAGGCATTCATCCAAGACATAGTACGGCTGCACGGGATCCCTGTATCCATAGTCAGTGATAGGGATCCCCTATTTTTAAGTGTGTTCTGGAGGGAGCTTTTCAAAATGCAAGGTACCCAGCTCAAAATGAGCACGGCCTACCATCCAGAAACGGATGGCCAAACAAAAGTATTGAATAGAATCTTGGAGGGGTATTTGAGGTGTTTTTGCTACGAGCAGCCTAGGAGTTGGAAGCAGATGCTATCATGGGCCGAATACTGGTATAATACCAGTTACCAAAGTGCAGCAAGGTGTTCCCCATTCGAAATTGTCTATGGACGAGCACCACCAACCTTGAGTCGTTTTATTCCAGGAGAGACGGCGGTGGAGACTGTGGCCCAAGATTTGATGACCAGAGATGAGGCTCTAAAACAACTCAAGATACATTTAAGGCAGTCTCAGGAGGCAATGGTTAAACATGCGAATAAACGGAGGAGGGAAGCGAATGTTAATCTAGGGGATTGGGTCTACTTAAAGATTAGACCCCACAGACAGTCATCCATGCCAGTCCGCTTACATCCGAAACTTTCAGCACGCTACTATGGGCCTTTTCGGGTGTTACAGTAGGTGGGGAAGGTAGCTTTTCGTTTACAATTACCCGAGACAGCCCGGATACACCCAATTTTTCACGTATCCCAATTGAAGAAAGCGGTGGGAGAGCAGAGGGTTGAAAAGGAACTTCCAGCTGAGTTGCAGGCAGAGGGACCCATGTTTTGGCCTGTCAAACTGCTGGACAGGAGGCAGAGACAAATGGGAGCAGAAGAAATACCTCTGGTTGAGTGGCAAGAAGGAGGACAAGAGGGAGCGACGTGGGAAGATGTGGCGACTATGCAGGAACAATATCCTGAATTCAACCTTGGGGACAAGGTTGTTGGAGAGGAGGGGCGTAATGATAGGAAACTACTGGTGTATAGGAGAAGGAGAGATGTTATACAGCCTAACTGCCAAGGCAGTTAGGTAGGTTGGTATAAAAGGGGGTTGGGCTGTTAGGCGAGAGTTAGTTTTGAAGTCTTATTAGTTGACAGGTACCCATAGGTCCTGTAGGGGGAGGTTAAGCTCTCTGAGAAACCCATTGTATCAGACATGCTGGATGGTTGTTAATACAAAGGAGATTATACAATCCTATGTTGTGAGTGTGTGCTTTTTGGTGTGTAAAATTGTTTTCCCTTAAGTTCTTGATTAGAGAACCTAACATAGACCTTAACCAAACATAAGGTAAAACTATCTAAAAATTAACTAAAAAATAATCATACTATTATTTTTAAGATAACTACTATAATAATTAATAAATTTATTTACAGCGTTTTTAATATATTTTTTAATATTAGTCATGCATGGATTATTCATTATTATATAAGAGAGATGTTCTTAATGTTCTTGAACTTTAATTTTATTTTTCTGGCATTGCATGCCCTTGGTCCTCGGTTTTAAGAAATTAGGATGAATAAATATCTTGGAATTGAATGGAATGCTCCATCATTTGATTAGCTCATTCATATAATCTATTTTATTCTATTCTCATGTTATCTACATTTGATACACAAACATTTAAGAATAAACTTCTAATTAAATATAAAATGAAAACTAGCTAGCACACAAGAAAAGCTAAACAAGCACGGTAAGATTATTACTATTTATTTTTGCAAAAAAAAAGTGACAAATTCTCACTTTTTAATTTTAAAGAAGAATATTCATGTTCATTTTTTCTGCTTGTCTTTGGGTAATCCAGTACCCAAATAAAATAGAATTGTCATTCAATGTTTTAAAAGAACAAAGCAAAGAATCATCACTGTTGTATAATGCAGACAAATATGACTATTTCACCGAATCAAATGTACCCTTATTTTTATTTAGATTTTCAAAGATTTTTATTCGTTAATTCAGTATCATATTCTTCAAATTTTACCACAATAAGAAAAACATGTAACTCCAAAAATAAATCGCCTTTTAACTTACATCTCTTTTGTTCATCTTTAATTCTTCAATAAATTAACTTAAATTTCGCAATTCATGAAGATAAATTTTGAAGAATGTGATCAATCTCCTTAGATATTTAATACATTAATTTACTCACATATATAGTACAATGACTTGGGATCTCATCAAAAGTCATAAGATCTAGATTCTGATTATAAATTAAAAGTACCATAGATCTTCATCAAACAAAAAGTATCCAAACTTTGATTTAAATTGAAAATTATTATAAATGTATAAATGATGCCCTAACATTAGTTAAATAATTATATATAAAACGTATTCGAAAAATATTTTTGTTCATCGAATTTGATAAGATAATATTATTAAAGTGAGTGATCATATTTGAAATATTTCCATCTTATAATAGTCATGATATATTTATAATTATAAAGTAATTTACGGCAAATTTTACATTGAAATATTTTTACATTTAAAAGAAAAAAGCTATCAAATAAAAAATGAAAAGCATATTAGTGTCATCCCACGTGTTAGAATGATTTATTTATTTTTTTAATTTAATGAATGATGATATTTTGATTCCGTTTAATAGCATGTTGTAAGAGAGAATATTAGTAAGTAGTAAAAGTGTAGTAATGTAACTATAATTATAAAACTATTGTCTTATAAGATAACGTGATTTAAAAGCAAGAATCTTAGGTTGTTGTCGTTAAATGTGACATTACATTTTGTTTGTTTGTGATGAAACGAGAAGAGTAAAATTAGGAGGAAGAAAAATGAGTGAACATGGTTCTCCTCTATCATTTCTTTTTCGATGAAATAGATAACAAAATTCTCTAATTTTATTGGTCAGATATTAAAACTTAGCTTCCTTTTATATGCCTCTCCTAATAACCCTATATTTTATGAAAAAGTTTAAAGTTATATATATTTATTTATTTATAAAGATCATATGTGTAAAGACAATATAAAGTATAAGTTTAAGATTATATATAAAAATATCATAAGGGTAAGAAAATATAAAATACAGAATGAAAATTCTAAAAACAATGACAATATAAAACAAGACATTTTGTGTATAAATAATTTGTTTCTAACTTGTCTATAATTACCAATATCATCAAAACCAAATACTTTCAGAAATCGTTAGCTCCCATCATTTTAGATTTTGTGTTCTTGGAACTTTTTCCCAAAATTAGAGAAGTATTTACTTTCTACCAAAAAGCATGATTCACAAAAGAAAACATGTCACTACAAACTTATGTTAACAATAATATCTTTATTCAACTCATGTCACATGCACCCACAAAAAGTAAGACACAACAAGAAATTAAATTCGAAAATTCGAGTAAATAAAAAGTCTGACCTATACTAGTATTATAATCGCTTAGCAATAGTCTAATGTTTAATCATATCTTAAAAATAATTATTCAAGAAAAAACTAAAATATCACTTCAAGGTTAGAAATAATTATTAATAAATAATAATAATAATAATTCTAAAGTAAAAAACATTATCCTTACATACAAAATGTTCATTTTGTTTAACTAAATCAATATGAATGATCCAACATGTTGCATGTTAAACACGCAACTAACTTAATTATTTTAATAAGTTATGTTGGAAGTTTCGCATTGACTAGAAATAAGATCAAATTATAATATGAGTGAGGTGCAAATTTTACTTTATAAGTCATTTTTATGAGATTGGATTAGACTTAAAAAGTCACTTTCTAACATTATGTGGTGCATGTAATTAAAAATGAATATTTGTTGAATAAATTTCACTTCAACAAACAATATGTTTTTTTAGATATATTGAATATGTTACAATTATTTTGAGATAATTTAGCATAATGTGTATTTGAATTTTAATGGTAGATTTATAATGATTTTTTTTAGTATACAACTTTTTCTTGAAGTAGTTTAACATAGTACATATGTATTTGTTACTATTGAACGTATTTTGCATTTACACACTATGATTGTTGGTGGGTGTGTTTTTCCATTATAATTCATGATTTTTTTTTTCTGAATCCAGTGGGAGTAATCTTTTAGATTAAAATGATTTTCTTATTTATTTTTTATTTTCTATCTTTTTAATTTATATTTTTGTATAAATAAAACATAGAATGAATATTGATCCTATCCTATGTACCAAACCAAACTCAACTCCGTTCACATATTTGTCTAACAAAAAGTCTGACCAAAACCAAAGTGTAGTCCCTTCAATATAATGACTCCCACGTGGGTGTTGTCATGAACCAGATCGGCACGTGCAGCTTCCTCCACAAAAGAAACAATTAACTTTTAGGTCAAATAACAACCTTTTTGCGTTAATTATTTTTTTATTTACTTTGATTATCAATTAACAGAAGAACCGATATTTTTAATCATTTTAAAAAATTAAATATATTTTTATCTTTAAAGTAAATAAACAATTAGAATTAGATATGTTTTTACTGACTAAACTTAAATACAAAATTAAAATTAGTTTATGTTTCAATCTTTATATATTTTAATTTTAAATTTTAAAAATAAATATAATTATATTAATTTAATGACATTAATTCTTTTTTATTTTATTGAATGACATTTTAAACTAATATTTGGGATCACGTCAAACAATATAAATGATGCAAATTTAAACCTAAAATATATTTAACATGTTAAAGAAATTTAATACAATTAAATTAAGATAATTATACACGTTATTTTTAAAATTTTGAAAAAGAGATATATCAAAATTTAAGACAGCAACTACTTTTAATTTATGTCTAGGTTTAGAACTAAACATTAAAAAATTGTATTTTATCTTAAACTGAATTATAAAATATTTAATCTATACATTTTATTAAAATAATATAGTGTTATTTTTATATCAAAAAAAATTTCTTAATAAACTGTACAATTTTTATTTATTATTTGTTAAAAATAATATTTTAATATTGTAACAACATAATTTATAACTCACTTTTTAAACAATCCTTTATAATAATTTAAAAATGGGAAATATATTTAATTCCTTTTAAAGTATATATTACTGTTGGAAATTTAAATATGATTTTAAGTCGTTTAAAAGTGGAAAATTCATTCAATTCCTTTTAAATTATATATTAGTGTTAGAAATTTAAATATGATTTTAAGTCTCACGTTACACAAAAAAAAAAATATTATATAAAAATAAAATATTTATAAACACATTATCTTACGAAATTGAGAGTGATATTAATTCATTATCTAGTTAAACTTAAGTATCTGTAAATTTACAATATACAATTATATATTTTATAATATTATAACTCTTACTGTTCTTAAATTTCAATTAATATTTATTTATTAGTGACAATGTTGCGTTGCTAAAAATTAAAAACTTGATTCAACTTTTATCAATAAAATATATGAACTGGAAAAGAGTTAAAAATTACCATATTTATCTGAAAAAGAAAACATGAAAGAGATTAAAATAGTTCCGTAAAGGAAAAATATTTATAAATTAAAATACAGCTACTTTACAGCTTAAAATAAAAATATATTAAGTGTATCTATTTAAATTTTGAACTTAAGATTTTAACATATATATAAGTATTTTCTTTTTCAAAATGTTAAAGTATTTACTTTTTTAGGATACCCCTGGTTGATCCGATTTCAAAAATAGCCACAGAAGAGATTCAATTTTTTTTACTAATTTAAAAAAGCAAAAAAATGTTCATTTTTGGAAAAATAGATCAGATAACCCAAAGAAAAAAAGATTAAATATGTTATTTCATTATTTATTTCTTAAAAGAAAATGCAGAAGTTAAAATAGTGAGGAAAAATTAAAAAAAAAAAAGGTGGTGAAAATATAATACCTTAAAATTGAATTGTGCTGCAAAGAGAAGCAATAAATAAGCAGAGTTTTTGAGTGGTGGTGTTCACTCACACCCACGATTCAGCCTATATAAGCACCAATCTCCTGATGGAGGCTCCCCAAACATCAACCCTTCACACCATTCTCCAAAGCCCTTTGCAAAATTTTCTCATCACTTTCTTCTCTTCACCATTCAATCAGCCATGGCTGATGCCAGAACCAGCAGCAGCAGCAAGAGCAATTCCCTCATCCACCATCCCTCAAACCACAAGGGTGGTTGGAATGCTGCCATCTTCATCATATGTGAGTCTCTCATCCCCCATTTTCCCTTTCTCATTCCAGCTCTTCACACTCTCTCACACACACACATTAACACAAACACCTTGCACATACTTCGCATCAAACCTTGATTTTCCAAAACTCAACCATCTTTGCTCAGTTCCAACTCCATCAAACTCTGAAAACAAGAGAAACGAATCCAAACACACATTAACATATTCACTCACTCACACACACACACACACAAACACTCTTTCTCTTTCATCATCATCATCATCATCACGAGTTTGATCTTGAATTCGTTACTTGACCTATGTTTTGGGTATAGTTGTGGAGTTTGCTGAGAGATTTGCGTACCAAGGATTGGCGAGTAACCTTATCCAGTACCTGACGAATGTTCTGAACGAACCCATCACGCAAGCAGCGAAAGATGTGAACACATGGGTGGGAGCTTCCTCCCTCTTCCCTTTGCTTGGAGGTTTCATAGCTGATTCCTATCTGGGTCGCTTCAACACCATTCTCTTGTCATCGCTCATCTATCTTGTGGTAAGTAAAAAAAAATTCACCCCTTTTTCATCATTTGCTTGCTTTAATCTTTTCACTGTTGCAACAAGTTCAATTGCTTTGGGTAAAACATTGTCATGTCTCTCTTCTTCCCTGCTTGATTCTTGCCAAATGGGTGGAATCTAATTTATGTGCTCACGATGCAACAACTTTGTCTTTTTGCAACTTCACTCACTTACGTCTATGGTCCCACATCGTTCGGGAACCATAATAAATATCACCTCAATTTTTTACTATTTCTTTTTTTCGTTCGGCAGAATCTCTTAAACGCGTTATTTTATCAAGTGCTCTCAGATAAATTCCATGTTTTATTTGTGTATATATAATTGTAAATAATTATTTTCTTTTTATTTTTTATTTTTAATTTACATATTAAAATTATTGAATTTTTTTTGTTTATTGTTGATATGTGTCACTCGAATCTAGAAATGAATTTACAACACTGTCACAATAAAGATATTTTGGTCAAAGTTTGTTGTGTTACTAAAATTTGTCTATCATAGTAGTACTTTTTTTTTAAAAGGAAAAACGTATATTAATTTAAAGATTTATATTTTATACAAGTACATTCAATTCCTTTTATAAAGTCAATTTTATAAGGAATATTTTGGTATGGGAATTTCTGTAGTTAAATATTTTTTTTAAAGAACCGTGCTTTGCTTCTAAAATTAATTAAATAAAACAAAATAATATTTATTGATTCCTTAACTATTACTTTAAGGACACTGAATATATTTTTTTTCCTTGTTCTCTGCATTGGATGTTGTTGCATATATTTGTTTCTTAATACAAAAATTAAAATGATAAACATTCATTTTATTTTAATTAAAAAATGGTATAACACTATCTATAGTGTTGTTTTCTTTTGGTTTGGACTCTGTTTTTTCTTATACAATTTTTGAATGTGACCTCAAAAAAATTAATTTCTTTATGCGAATAGAATACCCAAAATGTCTCTAACATTGCTTTAATTATGATTATTTAGTAACTTTAGAAAATAAATTAAAGTATTTAATATATGGCCTAAATGTTTCTCTTTTCTTACAAATACGTGGCATCTTAAACATTTTAAGCATAAAAGGATATTTCTATTATAGATTATAAATTTATGACTCAGAATCTTATAGTATCTCTTAATTACATTATCTGATATGATCTACGTATTAAGTAAGATTTTTAATTGTAAAAATAAAAAATAACATATTTCTGCTTTAAAGTAGTGGCTTATCTAATACAATATTAATTAAAGTGATGTGTGATAATGGAATTTACGAAAAAGAATTTAATACTTTATTTATTCACTCTTGTAATGGAAATGATATAAAAATAAGCTTTTTAATTGTTATCACTTTTAAGGTTTTTTTTATCATATAAGATCTTAATTTAAATTTTATGACTTTTATTAATTAATGTTTTATTTGATTGGTGATAGAAATTTAAATATCTAAAAAATATTTTATTTTTTATTTTTAGGATTGAAGATCTTAAATATTAATTTATACTAGTGTATATTAATAAGAAAGTTTCATAAAATTGGAATTTAAACTTCTGGTTTTAGTGTTATAAATTCTTTGTGAAATCTTTTTGTAGCATTCCTAATATGTCATAAAACTACACTAATTTTAATATATTAAAAATATATATATTTTTTAAAATATCAAAATTAGCATAAATCAATATATTTTAACTTATAAACATAACAAAGAGAACCACAACTCAGAGTTAACTAATTAAATATTTAAGAATATCAAGTTTCGTAGTGCTTTGCATGACCATGCAATTTCTGCAAAGTAATTTAATTAATGCATTAATTAAACCTTAAATAAAATCATTAGTTATGTATCGAAAACTTGAAAACATGAGTAACTCAACGTTTCTTTAATTAAAGTTGCAGGGAAAGAAGGAATAATAAATAACATCTGAGAGAAGAAAACAGTCATTTAATAAATTTATAACCGTGGTACAGTAATAATAAATATCACATGACAACTAATTGTTTACATCTCATCGAGGTTGTTTTCTTCTAAACACAAACTTCATTGCACATTGAACACTGTGATCGAATTTAATATTTCTCTGAAAACCATTCATATAATTTAACAGCCATAAATATAATTTTTTAAAATTCTTAGTATTCTAAGTAACAGAGATTCATTCATTTGTCAAATATGAAAACCCAGTTGAACTTAAAAGAAGAACAACACCATTTAGATGAATATAAAAACTAAAAATTGAAACTTAGGAGATACTTGATTCTTGATGTGAGTATGTTTTCTTGGTGAATATAAACACAACTGACTTATGTTAAATTCCAATTGGATTCAAAAATCACAAAGTTCCTTTAGTGAATTCTTTTTATTAAAGATTTCATATCAATACATATTTATAATATATAAATAAGTTACAAGTGGATTTCATAGAGTTGAATCATATTTAAATTAAAATATATATTAAAAGATAATTTGAGTAATTAACAAACTAATAATATAATGGAAATCCATTAACCACATAAATTATTGAAAGGTGGTGAACATTACTTGCAAAACACACTGTTGATGATTAAAGTTTCAGCACTTAATTATTGAGATGTTAATTGCGGGTATTATGTGGGGTATTATTTGTTGTTATGGGAACACACTTTTCCACTTCCATGGAACACTCAAATGCTTGAGCACATCAATTGTGATTCCAATATTCCGTACAAGATTTGCATATTTCCTGTGATTGTCCACATTATACATGTCAGCCATGCATGCACTGTCAATTAGTTTAATGCATAGTTTTAGCCATTGTTGATGGAAGAAGAATATCATATGTTATCCTCACATCATCATCATCATGTATGTGCTACAGGGCATGATTTTCTTGACCCTTTCAGTGACTGCTCTCAAGCACAAACTTCTATTTTTCGTGGCGCTTTATGTCCTTGCCATCGGGGACGGAGGTCACAAACCCTGTGTTCAAACCTTCGCCGCCGATCAGTTCGACGAGGACACGCCTGAAGAGAGAGACGCCAAAAGTTCCTTCTTCAACTGGTGGTATCTAGGAATTGTTGCTGGCTCAACTGCTTCTGTTTTTGTTGTCATATATCTTCAGGTAAATTACTCAAATTCATTTGTTTTTATTGTTTCTGATTGAGTAAAATATACAATATGCTTTTATAAATTTAGAGGGTAAAGTGGATGCTATTTGATCGGGTTATTTTAGAGATTAAAAGGACATTTTAATGATTAATTTGATGTGTTAGATTTTTAGCTTGGTTTTTTCATCATTCATGAAAAGAAAAAAAAAACTAGCATCAATTTGATTATCTAAAATATTGGTAACACCAAATTGTTTTTTTAAGAATAATTCTTGCATTTCTAAATTAAGGGTAATTAGAAATAATGTTATATTATTACTATAATTATCTTAAGCTTTTGCTGATAAAAACATGTTCTAACTTTTATTATCTCGTGGCACTAATTTGATTCCAAAACACGGTAAGTTTCGAAATATTTATAACTGAAAAGAATCATTAGAGAATCAAATTGTTGCTAAAAAGTCTTTAAAAAATCTGTCGAATGACAAAAGTTGGATTTCCTCTATTGCTAATTTGTTGTTTTGTGATTAATTATTTAATTGCATTTGGTAATATAACCACGTTTAGCACATATCTTCTATGTTTCATTATTAGCCAAGTTTTGCATATGACTTTACCTTTTTACTCAATTTAATCAATATTTAAGACGTAACACATTAACTTACGTCCATTCCATGGACCATTAGATTTTGACAACACAACTATAGTTAACTTATTTGGGATAAAGTTGTTTTCGAAGTCTAGGATTGAATGTTCCGCATTTGTTTCTTGGGAAAAAACCAAAACCCCTATTGAAGATTAAACTATTCTAAAACATTTGATTATTATTAGTAGTAGTCATTATCCACAAATAAGAAAGTGATTAACTAATCAAAAGATGGCCATGCAATGTACAATATAATATCCTTGTTGACAATGAATAACATTATTTTTCTCTTATAAAAGAATGGTTTGGAAGGTAGGTCATAGGTGGGACTAGTAAAATAAAAGAAGCAATATAAAATTGATTGATTTATTTATTTTATATGTGTGTGAGGCTAAATCAAATGGAATAGTACTATAGTGGATAAACACCCAAAAGAGAATTTATGGATCACACGCATTTCTTTATTAGAATATCAAGTTTCACTAACATGGGAACATATTCCTCACATAAGTCTTTTCCATTTATATGCACCACCCTTGGACAAGTTATAAGTGAAATGCATTGTTCATTGTAAAAAAGGTGGGAAGAGTGCTCCATGACTTTAATATTTTACCAAGAATGTTTGGTTTTATATAGACAAAAATCCTCTCCTTGTGAGTGGATTATGATGGTTTTTTTGGGTTGTATAAAAATACACTGATATTGGTATATTCAATTTTTTTAATATATTTTAAAATATTAAAATCAGTGTTTATACTTTAAAGATACAACATATGGAAAACACAAAAAAACTTAACAGAGAATCCAAATTCGTGAGTGATGCTTATCTATAATCATAATACATAACCACTTAATCTTCAATTCTAAAATACATATTATGATGTCATGGTATGTTCCTTGATGATGTTTTGATGTATGATTGTGAATGATGATGTGGATGATGTGAATTGGGAATTGATGAAACAGGACAATGTTGGGTGGGGAGTGGGGCTGGGAGTGCTGGCAGGGGTGTTGGCTTTGGCATTGGCAGTCTTCTTGTTGGGAATCAAAAGGTACAGAAAGGAAGGCCCAGCAGGGAGCCCATTTACCAGGCTGGCCCAAGTCTTTGTGGCCGCTTCACGGAAGTGGCGCGTGCTCTCCACGCACGGTCTCCACAATTTTTGCTATGAGGAGAAGGAGCAAGATGAGCCCCATCATCTCCATGCTCAACCAAAAATCCACACTCTCCTTCATACTCCTCAATATAGGTGGGTGCCACTTCTTCTAACTTGTAGAACTCTCCACATTTTTCTTTCCCATTATTCTATAAAGAAAAAGATGACATTTTTGTTATATGATTAGAAATAACTTTTTTTATACATCCACCTTTAAATCAAAAGGGTTCTTAAATAAGATTTGTGATTTACTAAAGTTCATAGAAAGAATCATTTTTTTTCCTTGAAAACACATGCCCATTTGAAAACAATTAAGTGGCTTCTCCATGTGGATTATGACTAAGTAGAGGTGGAACGAATGATGATGAATTTGTGGTGGGAAGAGTGAACTAAGTTTAAAGAACATGCATTTTATTATGATGATAATTATTGAGCAACTAAGTTGAACTTCTTTTTTGTTAGATGAAGAGAATAAGTATAATGAATCAAAGTAAACAATGTTGTTAAAAAGAATAAGGGGGTTGTCTAGAAATTTCAGCCCCTCTAAATCAAAGAAGTATTTAGGTGTTGATATTTTTTTACAGATCAAATGCTTGAAAGTGGAATCCTTTGTCACAAGCACATGGTGAATGCTATCATTTTACATGCATACCTCATTTTTCACATCTAAGCCTATTAAGACGGTGTCTCAGTTTCTCTCTTTTTTTTGCATCCTTAACACAAGCACTGCTGTGAGCACTGTATTTTATAATCACAAATCAAAAAGCATGGAACAATATTAAATTAACCATCATCCATGTTTCAACACAAGACTTTAACATAGACTTGGCCACTACCAAAAAGAAAGAAACATAGACTTTATCATTATTTAATGCATTCTACAAGTATCTTATTAGTTGTACCACTCATACAAGAATTATTCCCATCACTCACTGAAAATCTGATTGGAGTCAACTCTGAAACACGAAAACTCATGGGGGCCACATGGGTTTGGTCTACGGTTGGAGTTGATACCAACAATTGATTGTGGAACTAGGACAATCTTTTTCTTTTTCCCTGTGTTTTTGTTGACACTTTCGATTACCACATGATTGCTGAGACGAAATTGGATGAAACTGAAACAGATTTTTAGACAAGGCAGCGATGATTGATGAAGTTGACTCCAAAAGCAAGACAAGAGATCCTTGGAGATTGTGTTCAGTGACACAGGTTGAGGAAGTGAAGCTTGTTCTTCGTTTGATTCCAATATGGATAAGCTGTTTGATGTTCACAGTTGTGCAAGCTCAAGTGCACACATACTTCATCAAGCAAGGTGCCACAATGGAACGTTCCATAGGGCCACATTTTCAGATCCCTCCAGCATCACTCCAAGGCCTTGTTGGAGTCACAATCCTCTTTGCAGTGCCATTCTACGACCGTGTCTTTGTGCCACTGGCAAGAAAGTTCACAGGGAAAGCCACTGGGATAACAGTGCTGCAGAGAATTGGGGTTGGACTTTTTCTGTCAATTCTCAACATGGTTGTGTCAGCACTTGTGGAGGCCAAAAGGGTTGCTGTTGCAAAGGAGCATGGCCTAGTTGATGACCCCAAAGCAATTTTACCAATCAGCATATGGTGGCTGCTTCCTCAGTACACGATCACTGGAATCTCTGATGCATTTACAATTGTCGGGCTGCAAGAGTTGTTCTATGACCAAATGCCTGAGGCTTTGAGGAGTTTGGGAGCTGCAGCATACATAAGCACTGTTGGGGTTGGTAGTTTTCTTGGAAACATTGTCATAGTTGTTGTTGAGGCTATCACATCAAGGCATGGTGAGAAGTGGCTTGGTAACAATCTCAATAGGGCACATCTTGATCACTTTTACTGGGTTTTGGCAGCGTTGAGTGCTGTTAACATGTGTCTTTATGTCTGGATTTCCATGGTTTATGTGTACAAAAAAGTTCACGAGGATCATTACACAAGTGATCATCAGGGTTCTGGCCACAAATATAATAGACCCGGAGTCTGAGAGTTAGAACACAAATGTTTGGCTTTTGCCAAGAACACCAACTCCAAGATCAAAGTTAACTCTAGATTACAATTCTAGTTCCAATAAATACTAGTTTATCTTGGATTTCAATGAGAGGATTTAGTTTATGGTCATCTTCTATATATTTTTAGATAGAGGGGGTAATTTAGTTAAATCTAGTTATATTTATTTCAAGTTATAAATGTTTAAAGCATTGTATAAAATCATGAGTTAATGTATAATTTAATTCTGAAAATGGCCCTTTGTCACTGTGTAAGTGGACAACTTGGTAGGATTAATTTGCAACAAATAAATTTGTATGGACTTGTGTCTTCAAGAACTTTTGAGAAAATATCTTAAAATGAAAACATATTGACATATAGCACAGTAATGATTTTGAATGAAGCATGTTGCAGAATTTAATAAAAAAAATGGTCATGTTATTGTAATATTATTTATTCTCATAAAACTTACTATGAAAAATAATAATCAAACAAATATATAAAGTGATGTAATTTAAATGAAAGACATATTATAATTAATGAATCTCAGCAACGTCTTATCTTTTCTTAAGAGTCAACTCATAAGGTGAAGAAAAACATATATCTACGTACCAAAACTTAACATCAAACCAAAGTATGCTGCTCCTTATTCTTCAAAGGAATACATTCTGACACCACATATTTTATCAATCTCTAAAAGATCAAATAAAATCTATAATAAAATACAAAAAAAAATATATATTCTAATTTCTATTTATAAATTTTTAAGTATTTATCCATTCAAAGTTTATCCTAAACAAAACCAAATGTTTCCACAATCAATATTGACTTTTAATGAGTTTTTATTAGACAAATACAGTAAACTCGTTTTTCATGTAATTTTCCTAAAACCTTATTATTCATAGTTCTCGTCACAACTTTTTATTTACCATGTAATATAAATTTTCTCAAATTAACCCATGCATGGCAATGGATAAAGCAAAAGACTAAAAGTTGGAGGACTTTTTTTTTTCTTTTGATAAGATAAATATTCATTTATTGAAAAAACTAACACTACCAATTGTTTATGCGTATATACGTTATTCTTTTTATATGTTTTTTAACTGTAATATTAAAATAATGTTAAATATATTTTTAGTTCATAAATTTTAAAATGAAATTAGAATTTGTTTTTAAAATAAATAAATACAAATTTTTAATTTAATTACGTTAAATTTTTTTGATGTATTTAAGATATTCTGAATTAATATTTAAATTATTTATACTAGGGTTAAATATGTTTTTAGTCCCTAAACTATTGACCGTTTCTGGTTTTCGTCCCTTTTCTAAAGTAAGGTACAATTTAGTCCTCAATCTTTAAAAAACGTTCGTTTTAGTCGAAAAAACGAACGTTTTGAGGACTAAAACGAGGACTAAAAACAAAATTTTGAGGACTAAAACGAACGTTTTTCTAAAGAATGAGGACTAAATTGTACCTTACTTTGGAAGAGGGACGAAAACCAGAAACGGCCAATAGTTTAGGGACTAAAAACATATTTAACCCTTTATACTAAATATTTGATATATTTTAATTCAAATGGGAGTTGAAACATTATTTAATATACGTTTATTTTTAAAATTTGAAAATTAAAATATATTAAAGTTTAAAAATGATAAATTCAAATTTTGTATTGAAGTTTAGAAACTAAAAATCATCCCTTAAAATAAATATATTATATAATGCATAGTAAAATATAGTTATATGTAGTATATTTTAAAATAAATTAAGGTTAGCTTAGTCTATATTTTACCACAATCTAAACTACTAAGTTTTTCTCTTCATAATTGTTAAAATAATCAGACTATAAAATATAAAGGAATCAAATCTGACATTGGCAAATTTAAAGCGACCCTAGCAGGAGCATCTTTAAGGGATACCTTTAAGTGACAAAGTAAGTGATAATTGAGCAAAGAGACACACCTTGTTCCCACACCTTTTTACTATGTGCACCCAAAAGCATAAAAAAAAGTTTATACATATCACATTACTTTTTTTTAATTATAAATATTATTTTTAATAAATTAAATTTCGGAAACCATAGAAGCTATTATTTCAATATCCGAAGTTACTAAATGACGAGTGCTTAAAAAAAATAGCATTATTTAATAATTTTATAAATTAAATGAATTGAAAGTTACATGTAATAAGTAATAAATATTGTTCTTTTAAATATTTTTGTAAAATAATTGATAATTTTTGTATTTAATAATTTAATTAGATTACAAGATTCACAAAAACATAAGGAAAACCTTTTTTTTAACAAACAAATGGTTGCAATAAGAAATATAACATAAGTTATTTACAATTATCTCGTGAATGTATTCATAAATATCTCAAATTTTATATTTAAGTCAAAATCAATTTATCAACATACTCAAATCCTATTCCTTAAGTCTTTGATCTTATGATCACTTATCATGTTTTAATCCATTGAATCCTCAACAAGTGAAATTATGTTTTAATTTTAAAAGCATAAGATTACTAATGAATCAAGTTCTATTTCTAAATATAAGCATCCATTAGACATCCAATTTCAAGTCTAGATTCTAAAGATATTTTCCAACACCTCAAGAATCACAAATCAACTCAAGAATCACAAACCAAATATGAAAAAGAATCCACATAAAATATTAAGCATAAAAATCAATACTAACTTAATCTCGAAATATATATATATATATATATATATATATATATATATATATATATATATATATATATAACACAATTTTACACAACGATTCAATGTTTTACATCTAATCTCAACAAATAGAAATAATTCTCCATGGTGGAGAATCTAGGATTTATAAATTGAAGAGAGAAAGAAGAAATTGAAACCATAAAGAAGATGAAGACTCTTTCACAAATAAAAAAAACAACGTTCTTACTTTTTAAAGATTATTCAGAATTTGCAATTTAATTACAAACCTGAAGTTAATATTATTCCTATAGGTATTACATATTATTTCCCATTTGAAATATATCATGAGTTAAATTATATTTTAATTCAAACAATTGATGTATAGACTATGAGATTAATGTTCATGTTGTATGCTAATAAAAATATATTTTGTTTATACCAAAAATTAAAGAAAAAATATTCTTTTTATTACTAAATGGTTGTTTAGTACAATATGGTTGTTATTTCTAGAAATGGTGTTTTTTTTTGTTAAAGGATATATTGTGATGATTTTTTTAAGTTAAGGCTTATGCCTTCATCTTCAAAAGAAATATCTAGTAATTCTTCTTTGCTTATTACAAATTCTAAAAGTTAAGATATTTGGCATGGGTTAGATCACATAAATTTAAATTATATTGGAAGAATGAGGTCTCTAAATTTTATTGCTAAGTCTTCCATTGATTTAAGGCAAAATTGTGAAATAAAGGATCCAAAATGTATAATTATATAAAGGGTTAAATATGGTTTTGGTCCCTTAACTTTGAGTGAAAATTGAAATTAATCCATCTTCAAAACTTTAGCCCAATTTAGTCTTCAACTTTATAAATGTGTGCATTTAGTCCTTTTAGCAAAATTTTGTTAAGTTTATTTGATGTTTCAAATACATTTTATGATAGCATTTGAGTTGTTTACACTATTTGACACTTTTTTCAATGTTAGTTGAGAAACGAGTTTGAAATGTCAAATAAACTTAACAAAATTTGGTTAAAATGACTAAATTCATGTAGTTCTAAAGATGGTGGACTAAATTAAGAGAAACTAATTCTAATTTTCACTGAAAGTTAAGAGACCAAAAACATATTTAACCTTTATATAAATATATTTTTGAGAAATTGACATGTGAGTGTTGTATTAGATGATCCTTATGTGGTTTTAATATTTGGGTCTGCTGATTTATTTCATGTTGGCAGTGAAGGACATTTTTTTTTTAGATTTGGTGATTTAACTAATGTGTATAGGCAAATATGAGTGTGCTTTACAATGCTTTGGCATAGAAAGAAATTTTGTAGCAAAGGTTGACAATGACAACTTAAAATGGGTTGACATTTGAGTTGTATTGTTTTTGGTAATGACATTAGAATTATATTATTTTTATATATAATAAAGTTAGCAATATATATGGTGAAGGTTTATATTGTGCTTGTTATGTTCCCAAATACAATTTCTTGTAAAGGAGGAGAGTTGTAGGTACATGTGGAGGTGTATGAGTTAGAACATGTGAAGAATAGGAGTGTAGATTCTACATAATTGATGTTCTGCAAAATTCTACAGTCTCGTTGAGTGAGCTTAGGCTTGCTAAGCGAGCAAAGCTCTCGGTTTCTACATTCATAGAGCGAGCCCTAGGGTTGGACGAGTTAATTTGGGAGGAAATTTGGTTGTAGCAGTGGAAAAACGAGAGTTCTCATTGGGGGACGAGAATTCTTTGTTTCGTTATTCCCAAAATGAGGGGTGGCTCGCTGAGCGAGGGGAGTTCTTTTGCTGGGTTGAGACATGTACTAAGCATCTTGTTTTAGAGTTTGATTGGAAGCTTTCTTTCTTTTGATTTCTTATAACTATGAACTATTTTATGTTTGTTTAAAAGTAATTATTGAATTAAATGTTGTTTTATACATGATATTAAGTATGTAATTGAGGTGTGGTTGAATAAAAATTTCTAAGGTGAAATTCTAAATGGTTGTTTCAAGTTTGGTATGTATGAATGTAGGAAGCTCAGTCTTGGGGGTTATCTTGACGCTCTAGTGGTTACTCATTCTCAATTAGAGATGGGTGATGCATGTGGTGAGAGTAGTAGGAGATCTTAGTCTAGGTGCTCCATTATGGCCTTAGACACGGAACAAACTGACCTTGTGTGTGGTAAGATGAAACTCATTGGCAAGGGCTCTGCATAGCAGTAGAGGTAACCACAAGTGCATGACCTGTCATAACTCGACATTCATACTTTTATCATATCGTCAAATCATGGTATGCTCAAGATGTTTGTTCAATTTTGTATCAAATGTGATGTATGATGAATTTTGATATTCTGTGTTGTTTTTTTTTTACATTAGCTTACCTTTCATGTGTTTTTTTTGTGTATGTTGGTTTCTTTTGCAATGATCACTTAGTTGGTGTGATTAGAGGGTGATAACATCTCTAAGGAACACGCTTTGGGAAGTGATCATTCATATGTTTAGTGAAGTAGAGTAGTTACTAATTTTTATTTTGAGTAAATAATATTTTTATTTACTTCAGTGTTGTATATAATGTTAGACAATTATTTTCTTGGGATAATTCCTTAATAATATTTATACTATTTGAATGAGATGGTGTTATATCAATATCAAATATAAAGAATATATATATATATATATATATATATATATATATATATATATATATATATATCAAATAAAATTTAAATAAATGTCAAATTATTATAAAAAATAATAAAAATGATTACACACGTGTTACAAAAAGTAAGTTATGAAACCAAATATCAAATAAAAGTTAATATAAATTATTTAAGTTACTTTAAAACGAATACAAATCAAGTTAGAACAATATTCATCTCTAATCATAAATTAATTAGTTAAATACTATTGATATTAATGAATTAATATATTTTTCTTTGTATTATATAATTTTGTCTTGGATAAACTTTTTTATAATTTTTGTAAAAGGAAAAATAAAAAAAAATTATATACTTTTTTATAAACTAAAACTAACATGCAAAAAATAAAATTAAGAAATAAAAATTTCGTAAATTAAATTTTCTATAAAATAATTTATCCTATGAAGAAATTAATTTGAATATGTTTTATTTTTCTACATACTAAAAGTGTCAAAATATATCTTGAATTAAGGTTTAATACATCATTTGGTCCCTACTTTTGGGGGTTTTGTTCAAAATGGTCCCACCTTTTGAAAAAGTTCAGTAAAGTCCCATATTTTGGTTTAAAATGTTCAATTCGGTCCTTTTCGTGGACGGCGTTAGAAACTTAACAGTGGTGGTGCTTCTGTGGCGAAATTTGAGTGAACTGTTATGTTTTGATGGTTACGTGGCACTGTAAATTGGGGAAATATCCTAAATTGGGGAAAACCCTAAAGTTTTAATAACCCTAAACCCTAAATTAGAATCAGAAACCCTAAATTGGAGAAAAATCCCCAATATCAAAACCCCGACCCTCAACCGGTTAGTCTTTCTCATATTTCCCTCCAACAGCACCGCAGGGGATTGAGGGATAGGAGAATGAGACTTTCCCTTAATGTTGCAAAGAGGTTTTTTGGTTTGCAAGATATGTTGGGCTTTGACAAAGCTAGCAATACCGTGGAGTGGCTGCTGAACCAAGCAAAAGCTGAAATCAATCGTCTAGCGAAGGAGAAAAAGAAGTAGAAAAAGAGTGTTCACCGTAGTTGCTGCAGTGCTGGTTCGGAATGTGAAGAAGGTGTGTCTAGTCTGGATGAGGTTGCAGGGAGTAGAGATGAAGAAGAAGCAAGAGAAGATTGGGGATTTTTCCCCAATTTAGGGCTTCTGATTCTAATTTCCACTTAAGGTCCCCAATTTAGGATATTTCTCCAATTTACAGTGCCACGTAACCATCAAAACATAACAGCTCACTCAAATTTCGCCAGTGGCACCACCACCGTTAAGTTTCTAACGCCGTCCACGAAAAGGACCGAATTGAACATTTTAAACCAAAATATGGGACATTACTGAACTTTTTCAAAAGGTGGGACCATTTTGAACAAAACTCTCAAAAGTAAGGATCAAATGATGTATTAAATCTTGAATTAATTAGGAGGAATGAGCTTGCTCACTTTTTTTTCCAAAACAGTCCCTGAAACTTTAAAGTCATTTTATAACAATTATTTGAGAAAAAAAAAAGCAACCTTCATTTAATAACTGGAATAAATTTTTATTATTACTAGTCTCACACTAAAAGCGAATAAATGACTTATGTTATTCCAATTATTAGGTTAATATTATTTATCAGTATTATTATATGTAAACAAAAAATTTATCTAAAATTATATAAAAATTAATAGTCTTTAAATGTTTCTTTCGTATTCTACAATGTTTTCTTCTCTTTTTTAATTTTCCCTTTAATCAAATTAAACTCATCATCTTATTTTATCTTTTTTTTCTTTTTTCTTTTTTCTTTTTTTTTTTCGAAATGAATCATACAATGAATTGAGAGGAAAAATGAACTGCGTTGACCTATTTCTCTACAAAAGGTCTGTACAAAAGCAAAGTGCAGTCTCTTCATTATAATGACTCCCAGGTGAGTGTTTTTGCCACGTGTCACACCACTCGTCACATGTCACGTCACTCGCCACGTGCAGTTCTCCACAGAGGAAACAAACCCTCCATGCATGCCCATGCATCATGCCCATGCACCATACCCATGCACCATCCACATGCACTCTCATCATCTTTGTTTTTAGTTTTCTTAAAGTGAGAGAGACCTTTGAGAAGCACATAGACAAAAGTGTCATGTCACCACACTAATTTATGCATGAGAATATATTTTTTTAAATATCTATAAAAGAATTTATATATAAAAAAAATCTATTGTAAAGTCCTATGAAACTTTATATTAGTTATCCTAAAGATAACTATAGGAAAAACATAAAAAATTTGTGGAAAACCTCATTATTCAAATTGTTTAGAGAAAACTGAATTGAACTAAAGTAATATTTAACCGAGTTAAGTTATATAAAATTATTAAACTATATTTTAAAAATTGTACTGTAATATAATATTATTTCATTTTTGAAAACTAAAGTAGATTATATAATATTATTTAATTATATATATATATATATATATATATATATATATATATATATATTTGGTCTACCTCTGTAATTATTTATAACAAAATCACTTAACTGCATTTAATTTCTTAATATTTTTTGATTTTTTTTTCTTAAAATAGAATCTACAAGGTCAACAACCAATTAAAATTACGATATTTAAAGAAATGTCTAAAATTAATCACAATTTGAAAATAAAAATAGTATGCTTTTTTTTCTCATAAATAAGACAAAGATAGTAATACTTAAGAGATGAAATTATTTTAATTTGGAACAAGAATATTAAAAACTCATATCTTAATTAGGGATTTTTTGGTGAATTATCCAAGCTCACATATATGTATATTACTTCCTCCAATATCCAACCTAAGCAATCTGATGAAATCTGAAAAGGTGTAAAGTATTTTCATTGTGCTCTTTCTTTTGAGGAAGAACACAAATTGGTGGCAAGCATTTAGTGAATATATTTCAACTTAATGATGGAAAAATGTCATAGATTCATAGTGACATGTTTATGAGGGACATGCACTAGGATGATGTCAAATTCAATTATTCACTTCCAATTCATTTAAAATTTAACATGTGCATGAAATTTTTTTAATGGTTTGATAAAAAAAATTAGATGATTAATTTGACTTAAATGAAAACTAATAAACTCTTACAAAAAAAAAATTAGTATTGTTGAGAACTTTGGAGGTGATTGAATTCTTTGTTATTATAATCATCTTCATTTGTATAGTTTGAATGGATATGAATCTTTGATACATAACACTATTTTACCATATGATACAATATAATAAAACACTTCTATATAAAGTCGTTTATTCTTTTTTAAACTCTATATGCTTTTTGGTTACAATTTGGATGATGAATTTTAGATCATTCATTCAAGGCAACACCATCAAGATTTTTGCACTATCTTCTTCAAAACTTTAACAAGAAAAAATATCATGCATTTTCATTTCTCTATATATTTATGTTATTCTTCTCTATTTTGGTGCCTAGAAAGTCAAAATATCAAATCCATTATTAGCTAATGAAGACCAAACATGGAATAACGTTTACAATGCAATGCAAATTGTCTTCCTCGTTTTGGTAAGGTTTGATTCAATCATGTAATACCATGATTCGTTAAGTTCAATCCTTATCTCTAATGTTCTTCTTACATTCTTTAATCATATAAAATCAAATTTAACATAAATGTTAAAGAGAGAAATATCTCACCTTATCCTTATATATGTGTGTTCAAAGTTTCTCACACTATTAGTTATTATCTTTAGAATATATATAAAAAAAAAAACATGATTTGATCGGAATCTTTTCCTTAGAAAGGATTAAAGAAAAATGGTCTAATAAAAGAAGATATTTAATTTTAAAATACCCGTAAAAATTGTAAATGTATGAAATGAAGAGTTCCACTTTAAATAGAAATAATTGAAAAGTAAACAATATATAAAAAATAAACAAAAGAAAAAGTCTACAATCTTTTTGTTTTGGTTTAGATGAATCTTTTTGTTCATGGAATTTTCATTCATGCGAACTCAAGAAAGTTGACCACAAATAATATAGTAATTTTTTTATATATTTATGAAAATATTTTTTCATTTTATGATATGAAATCTCAATTGGATGTATTATTATATTATTACTTAATTTATTAAAAATCACCATATTAAGTTATCTCGTTTCTGTATCATGAATGGTTACTATTATATCCTACATCACAAGCCAGTACATTAATTTACCATTGGGCCCAAACCCAATAACATGTGGGGTGTTACTCCCTCCACCACCACAACTTGCTTCCTCCACCACCCCATTTCCCTTTTACCCTTTTTTTTATTTTTTCATTCCTATTTTACCCTTATTAAAATTTTAGGATTAATATTATTTAAAATCTCACGTGAACATTCATTCTCTTTATCATTCTTCCCTCTTTCTCTTTATTATTTTTCTCAGGTTCACTCTTACGTTCCACCATCGTTGGTTGTCTCTCATGTTTCACTTCTTCTTCTCTTTTATAGAATTGTGACGTGAGAGTGTGGTAGACTTTGTGTTTAGTAAGATTGAAAGTGGGGAAAACAATTCATCTTCAGCCGTGAGTGGGGTGGTGCTTCAAGGTGCTGGTTTAGAGGCGTGAGAGGTTCAGAGGCGTGAAGGTGCGTAATAAAACCCTAAAATATAAACCGTAATCGTTAAACGGATGTGAGCATCCGTCGACGGATGTCAACATCCGTTTAAGGGAAAACGGATGTCGACATCCGTTTTCCCCTTAAACGGATGTCGACATCCGTTTTCCCCTTAAACGGATGTTGACATCCGTTTAAAGATTATACGGTTTATATTTTACAGTTTTTTTTATATTAATTTTGAAGATATTTAAATAATATAATTTATATTTTTTGATATATTATTTTTGAATATATTTTGATGTATTTTAATAATGTATTTTTGAGGAGGAGACATATCAGGCCTATGGAGGAAAAATGGAAGATGAGAAACGGATGTGATGGAGTTTGGGTGAGAATCTGAGAAGGTTGGGAGGTGGGTGAGAAGGGGTAAAAAGATAGATTTTAGGGTTAAAATAAATAATTAGGATTAAAAAGTAAAAAGGTTATTTTTGTAATTATAAAAGGTTAGTTTTGTAATTCAAAAAATATGTAATAGAATTGGGGAGGTGGAGGAAGAAAATGTGGTGGTGGAGGGAGTAACACCCTAACATGTGATGATTCTCAAACCCAAATGATGAAGTGAATCACTAAATTTTTTAAAGCTAAATCACTAAATCATGACTAAGATTGAAGCCTTTTTGTTAAAAAAAGAAAGAAAAAGAAAAGAAAAAATCATCATTAGAAGCTTAAACTTGAAATTGTATTACAATTAGTATACCACTAACAACTCGAAGGAGTATCACTAATAGATATAATCTTTTTTCAAATAATGACTTAGGTTTAATTCAAGGTAAATTGGGTTCTGTTTTTCTTTTCTTTTAGATAAAACTAGTATTGTCAAAATAAGTCACTTGACTCGACTCAACTCGGTTAATCATGGATTGATTATTTAATAAGTCAATTCAACTTGTTTTATTTATTAGTAGTTTAAAATATTTGAATCCGACTTAATTAACTAAAGATTTGTAGGTTAAACAAGTTGACTCAATGACTTATTTAATTATAATTTTTTTTCAATAAAAAACATTTTTTCTAATTAAAATCTAAATAAAGTTCAATTCAAATATAATATAAAATTATGTTAAATTTCAAATAGAAAAAATACAATACAATCTAAAATCATGTTAAACTCAAAATACAATCCAAAAGTATAAAAGTACAAAACAAATTAAGATATAAGATCAAATCATTATTGTGATTTATCCCTTTATCCATTTATAATATTAAAGTCTTGAAGGATAAATTCACGTCATAAGAAATTTTAGATTTAGGATTTTCTTTTTTTTAATTTAATTTAAAATTTATGATTATGTTGATAAACTAACTTGGCTCATCATCGATTTAACCAAAGTGTTATGTAGTAAGGATATTTATGTAATAACATAAATATCTTAGATATTTTAGACAGTTAAGATATTTATCAAAGCCACTAACCACATTTTTAGGTAAGGTGGTTATTTTTATTTTGCTTATAAATACAGTGGCAAGGTCAAGGTCCAGGTACGTTCTCTTAATGCTCTAGAGATCCTTAATAATATTTCAGAGCAGTATCATAATCATTTTCTTGAGAGCTTCAGCTCCATAACTCACATCTGACTTGAGCGTCGGAGTATCTTTGCAGGTACCTCCCCCTCCTTTGCCTATGAACAACAACAACAATTGGAGAAAAGCACGCGTCCCGGACAACCAGCAAGCAACCCAGACAGCCAAGAGCAATAAAGACACGCAGGAAAATGTACACCGAAACACAAAGTAAGTCATATTTTTAGTAGGTTAGATTTAATTTTGATGTGTATCGAAATTCATAAATTTTTTAAAATTTAATTATGGTGAAACTCGTAATGAGTTGGATTGATCTACAAATTTTAATTCATTTTAACATCATTATACATAATCATGTCCGTAGCTGAAATTAAAGATGACAATTTCTTTTTTCTTTTTACATGGTAATATGTGCAGAAAATATTGTGTTAGATTTTATATTAGTTGTGTCAATACCAAATTTCGTCCGGATTAACCTTTTGGACTTTACTGTAGTCTATTATACTATTTACTTATTTTATTTCTATTTCATATTTTCGTTTTTATCTTTTATTTATTTATTGTTATTTATTTATTTATTTCTTTTCTTATTTTTATTATTATTATTTTTGTGTTATCCTAGTTTTATTTACATATATTATCTTATTTTTCTCCATATACATGTATATATATTTTTCTTACATTTTTATTATTTTATTTTCTATTGTTATTTTATCTTATTTTTTAAACTTATTTTGCTTAATATAATATGATAAAAAAAAATGTAAAAAAAAAAGAGAAGCTGAGAAAAGAGAGAATGTTTTCGGGTTGGGGGACAAGAAAAGAGCAGTACGCGCGGGGCAGAAAACCGTTTCTGCAGGACGCGGGGTGATGGCAGAGGCGCGATTTGGGTGTACGATTTTGGTACAGAGAATGGCACAAAAGACAAACACTGAGAGAATTGCAAATAGCACAGAGAGTAGAGAGAAGGAGAATTCTGGTTGGGACAGAAAAGGAAGGAGCAAATATACACACAGCGGGGGGTTGTTTGGGGGCATCCATCATCTTCGATCATTGGTGGAGAGCTCCAGGGGACCTTCAACTTCACTGGATAATCATCCATTGCCGAGAAGGAGACATTGGCACCTGCAAAGAGAAACAAGAGACACCATTCAACAAGGAAAGGGAAGAAGAAGCCAGTCAAAAGGGAAAGGAGAGATTCATTGGAGGCGCAAGGTTGGCAGTAGCAATCGGATCTTCAAGAGGTAAGTGATGCCTCGCACTCCATGTTCTCCCATGAATATACCTCTGTTAAGTTGTTGTTAAATTAGCATATGATTGTGTCATGGTTATTTGTATGCGGGCCATTGTTACCAAACACCATCGTCACCCTCCCCACATTCACTGAATCATCATCCATCATAACCTCATGACCACGGTCCATCATCTTCATCCCTTTCCTCTTCATTTTCATCTCCAACGCCTGATACCACACGACCAAACCTCAATATTGGATCCCCCTCCACGAATCATCAACCATATTCACTTCAACCATATTCATTTGCCACAACCATCACATACAACCACATACTCCTTCATCTTCAGAAATTCAACTCAAGCAGAGACCCCAACCCATACACCATTATCACGGAACCTCCATCCCAACTCACGCATAACACCACCATCCTCAACCTGCATTGCACAAAGCCACAGCCAAGAACAGTGACCAATCTCCGACACCCATCATCCACATTCACCCACTGCCACAAGCCATACTTATACCACGGGGACACCTAACATCTTCATCCTTATACCACTTCCAGCATCATCACTCTCATCTCCCCAACATCTCCGACGCCACCTCCAACAAGCTTAACCCAACCAACACATAAGGCAGAACAAATCCAGCATTCACCCCTCACATTCAGATGTACACAACACACACTCGTAATTTTCGAATTAATCAGTAAATCAATAAAAAAAAAGAGATAAAAATTAGGGGAAGAAGAGAGGGAAATGTGGTTTTGCGGGGACGATTAGCAGCCAATAAGAAAACCAAGACGGAGAGGGAGGAAGGTGACACTGGTGGCGCCGGTGAAGAAGCGCACTCCAGCTAGAGGCGACGGTGGCCGGCTCTGGCAGAGGCGGCGGCAGGAGGTGCCCAAGGTGGAAAAGCCTCAACCCTAGGCTAGTGCGAGAGAGAGAGGGGGAGAGAACGCCGTGGCCGGCCGTGGTTCCGGTGGTGCTTGGGGTCGCCGCCGACGCCGAGACGGGTGGAAGGTGGTGGCGCGGTGTCTGGTTGGAAGAAGTAGGGGCGCAGGTGTTCAAGGGAGGCAATCCCAGCCCTAGCTTTTCCTGGTCAGAGAGGAAGAGACCTGGGTCTCGATGGAGGGAGGCAGCTTTGAGTGTAGAGTCAGAGAACCCCTAGGGGAATTCTAGGTTAGCAGCCACCCGGGTGGGCCAAGCCCAGAACGAGCGCACGTTATCTGGCCTTTTTCGAGCGTGCGTCACCAATTTCCCTCACCTTCACAACGAACGCTCGCCCGTAGCGAGCGTTCGTCATCAATTTCCCACACCTTCACAACGAACGCTCGTCCGTAACGAGCGTTCGTCATCAATTTCCCACATCTTCCCAACGAACGCTCGCCAATAACGAGCGTTCGTCATCCAACCTGAACTTCCCAACGAACGCTCGTCCATAACGAGCGTTAGTCATTAATTTCCCTCATCTTCCCAACGAACGCTCGTCCATAACGAGCGTTCGTCATCAACTTGCCACGTCTTCCCAACGAACGCTCGTCCATAACGAGCGTTCGTCATCCAGCCTCATGTTCTCTACGTCCGTTCGTCATCCAGCCTCATGTTCTCAACGTCCGTTCGTCATCTTCAAAATGAGCGCTCGTCATTCTGCCTCCCTTTCCAAGCGGTCGTTCGTCAATTCCCCAACGAACGCTCGTTACCCAACGAGCGCTCGTCCTTCAGCCTCGTTTCCCAGCGTCCGCTCGTCCCCCAACGAGCGCTCGTCTTTCAGCCACGTTTCCCAGCGTCCTTCAGCCCAATTCCCCAACGAACGCTCGTCCCCCAACGAGCGCTCGTACTTCAGCCTCGTTTCCCAGCGTACGTTCACCATCTCCCCAACGAACGCTCGTCCACCACGAGCGCTCATCCTTCAGCCTCGTTTCCCAGCGTCCGCTTGGCCCCCAACGAGCGCTCGTCCTTCAGCCTTTTCTCAACGTACGTTCGTCAACTTTCCCCAACGAGCGCTCGTGACACTGATTTCCCCCAACGCTCGTTATTTCTCCTCATTCTCAACGTCCGTTTATGATCCACCCAACGCTCGTTATTTTTATTTGTTTGTTTTTCTTATTTTATTTTATTCTATTTCATTTATTTTTGTCTATCTTATTTCATTTGTCTTATTTATTTCTTTTATTTTTATTTTTATTTTTATTTATTATTTCATTTTGTGCTATCTTATCCTAAAAAATATATATTTAATAATGCAATATTTACAATTTAAATAAAGGAATTTACAAAATATGTTTTGAAGGTTTAGGCACATGTGTGATCGCACGCATCGTCCTTGTGCTGAAAACCTTTTCTCTTTCTTAATTGAAATTACAAAAAATATGTTTTGAAGGTTTAGGCACATGTGTGATCGCACGCATCGTCCTTGTGCTGAAAACCTTTTCTCTTTCTTAATTGAAATTACAAAAAAAATGTTTTAAGGGTTTAGGCACATGTGTGATCGCACGCATCGTCCTTGTGCTAAAAACCTTTTCGCTTTCTTAATTAAAATTACAAAAAAATGTGTTTTAAAGGTTTAGGCACACGTGTGATCGCACGCATCGTCCTTGTGCTAAAAAACCTTTTCTTTTCCTTAATTAAAATTACAAAAAAATATGTTTTAAAGGTTTAGGCACATGTGTGATCGCACGCATCGTCCTCGTGCTAAAAACCTTTTCTTTTCCTTAAGTAAAATTAACCAAAAAATATGTTTTAAAGGTTTATGCACACGTGTGATCGCACGCATCGTCCTTGTGCTAACAACCTTTTCTCTTTCTTAAACAAAATACAAAAAAAAAGGTATAAAATCTTCAAAAAAAACTCGAAAACATCAACAATTTTAAACAACAAATAGTCTTGCTACCCAGAACTACGTGATCCTTGATTCTCCATCAAGAGTGGAGATACGTAGGAGCAAGGCTAGTCCTTGTCAGGTTCACTTTCCCAAAAATCCAAATTTATCCATAATCATTTTCCAAACAAAATTTTCTAAACAATTTTCAAACAAATTTTCAAGCAGTTTTCTAAAAGAACTACGTAACCCTGATTTCTCATTTTGAATGAGAATACGTAGGAGCAAGGTCAATCCTTGTCGGGCCCAAAAAACTAAAAATATATTTGTTTCTTTAGAGTTTTATTTTAGGGGATAGTTAAACATTTAGAAAACCACATCATATTCGTGCATTTAGTTAAAGGTACTGCCTTAGGGCAGGCGTTGTGGGGTGCTAACACCTTCCCCACGCGTAACCGACTCCCGAACCCAATCTTTGGTTTTCGTGGACCGTGCTTTATCGTTTCATGGTTTTTCCGTAGTTTTCCATAATAAACTATGGTGGCGACTCCAAAATCTCTTTTTCAAAACCGCGTTTTCCTTTTTTGGATCGTCGTCCCGTCGCGATTCCGGTTGCGACAAGTTGGTTCTTTATACTAAAGTTAAATTCTAATACGTAAAAAGCGTGTTAAACTAACAATCAAATTTAATTAATCTTACTCGTATATCATTAAAAACTTGTGTATAAAAATCAAATGCAATGCAAACTTGTGAAAATTCTCTTTAATAAAGTTACCAAGATAGTTAGAAATGAGAGTTTCGAAATTGAAATAAAATTAGAAATAAAGAATAAATTTAAATTTTGGATCGACTAAATTATTTCTGTTTGTATTTATTAAAATTGAAAAGATGCATAAATATCGTGACTAAAAGTATTTGACTTTATTTCCTTTATCAGAAAAAAATAAAAAATAAAACAAAATTATATATTTGGTTTAAAGAAGGAAGATAAAAAATTAGTCGAATTTTGCTCCCTCCACCACCACACCTTTCTCCCTCCACCTCCCCTTTACTATTTTGCTCCTAAGTAAAATTTTATTTTAGGGTTATTATTTTTTAATTTTACCCATTCACAACCTATTCCACTAATAACCTATTCTAGTCCCCGTCCCCCGTACATGAGTAAAATTCTTTTCTTTCATTTTTAACATTATATTGTTTCCTCTCTTTCTTTCATCGCTATGAGATACTACAAGTTGCAAAGGTTGGTGGTGGTAGAAAGAATTATCAAGCAGTCTCCCTCTCGTGGTGCAGTGTCGCTCTCGTGGTGCAGTGCATGTGTTGCTTCCTCCAGGTGCGTATTCGAATAAAGCTTCAAATAAAACCCTAAAATAAAAAACGTAACTTTTAAACGGAGGTGACATCCTTCAACGGATGTCAACATCCTTCAACGGATGTCAACATCCTTCAACGGATGTCAACATCCTTCAACGGATGTCAACATCCTTCAACGGATGTCAACATCCTTCAACGGATGTCAACATCCTTCAACGGATGTCAACATCTGTTTAAGGTAAAACGGATGTTAACATCCTTCAACGGATGTCAACATCCGTTTAAGGTAAAACAAATGTCGACATCCGTTTTTCCTTAAACGGATGTTGACATCCATTGAAGGATGTCACAGGTTACATTTTTTATTTTAGGGTTTGTTTTATTAGTTTATTCTTTATTTTGAAAATATTTTAATAATTTAATTTAAATGTTTTGATTTATTATTTTTGAATATATTTTTAATGTATTTTAATAATGTAAGGAAAATGAAGAAGAAAGAAACAGAGGAGGAGAAGTGAAACGGAGAAGACAAATGGGGTTGCAAAGTAAAACGAAAGACAAATTGTTAAACGGAGATGAGAGATGGAAAGATTGAGTGCAGGGAGTAAAATAGGAGAACTAGGTTTGAAATAAATTAAAATAATAAAAGTAAAAAAAAATTATCTGAAAATATAATTGGAATTGAAAAAAATTGGAGAGGTGAAGGGAAAAATGTGTGGTGGTAGAGAGAGCAACACCCCACTTATTTTCTTACCATTGAAGACAAGAAAATTGGGCCACAAGCCTCACAAAGTCACATTTACAAATTTAATTTCTATTTACACTTATCTATATTTCTTTTACACTCTCTCTTCCTAATAATTCGTTTTAGGAGATTCTAAGAAATAATTAACAATTTCTAAGGGTTTTGCTGTAAATATTTATTCGTAAAATAGTTTTATAATTAACATAGATGTAATAAAATTGTTAAAAGCTCACAAATATTACCTGCAAATAACTTTTCAGAAGAAAATCCACATGCAAGCAGAAAATATTTTCATAGGAAAATCAGCAAATGTTTCCTCCAGATTATTTTTAACAGGTGTTTTTCTAATTGTGTCAAAATAACTTTTTCACGGCATTGTTCTTCTCTGTTGAATACATATTTATCCGTAATTTTCTTTTAAAAGTAAGAAAAAATACACACCTTAAAATTAACAAACTCATAGGAGAAGAAAATATCATTTTCAATAGAAAATTTTAAGACGTTGATTTTTTTTTTTCTATTTGGTTATATTATATGATCATTGGGTCACCCAATAACCGGGTTGACCATCCAACAAATGATCGATCGATCCAAAACAACCATTAATTGATAATTAATCTGAACAATAGCAACTATTAATGAACAATTAATAAGAATAACAGTCATTAATTAGGAATTAATAGAAATAATGAAAACTATCTATTGGTAATTAATGGATAAGACCTAATTGCAAGGCTATTATAAGATTTATAAATATATGTTTGACAAGGAGTCAGATAATTAATTCTTATTACACATCTTTTTTACAAAGTTATTGAGCAAAATCAATAACTTGAACGTCAGAATGTCTTTAACAGGTATCCACCCACACGGCTAGGACTAGGAGGGGAGAGAGCAAGCAGCGTAACTCAGATGATGGAGGATCATTAGAGAGCCCGTTCGTTCTTCAGGATATCTTGGAGTGCTTTGAGAAAGGAACCTCAACCCTTAAACTGAAACATTTTGGCACCCACCGTGGAACCGAACGACATCCTCTTATAGCCACAAGGAACCAGACGAGCGACACAGTGAAAAACAATCACCTAGTTGTATGTCCTTCCCGACTGAGTTGTAGGTCCATCACTGAAAAAGATCATCAAGAACATTGTTTGGCACGACACCCAATCTCATGTTCCAAGCCTTTTCTCTTCAGATGTCGATAGTGTCCTTCAACCTCTCTTTCTAGCACTTGACTCTGCCTACCCTAAGGTTGTTGAGCCTGCTTGTGAGTTCACCTTTAAATTGTTCTCTCTCAGCTTATCTGCGGGGAGATCAATCGTCTCGCCAATTAGAATGCCTCGCAATCCGACATGTCTTCAATATGATTGATGTTATTTGTAAGTCGGGTGGCCTTGGGGAGGAGGTAGTTGAGCTATGGGTGCTAAGAGTATTTCTCTCGATTGTAAGGTCCCCCAACATTTTGATCCAAGCAGACAATCTCATTCAAATTGCAAGAACATGTTATGATGTATACCTCGAGGGAGTCAACGACACTAATCAGATCTGTGCTAAATTGGTTTTTGCCCATATCATGATCATTGTTTTCACCAAAGTCGAGGAAGATTGCATGGATGTCTTTCTTAGAAAGGTTTCTGTCAGGGAAATTTTGGAATTCGCATAAAAGAATTTGAACGAGGGCAATTCTATACACTTTTGCCAAAATTTTATCAATGAGATAATGGAGGCTAGTGAGGGTCCTCCTATCAAACCAACTTCAATATCACTTCCTGTGGAAGTCCAGAAATTCCATATATTGTTGCCCAAAGCAGCGGATGAATCAGGTATCGACAAGTCGAGGATAATGAAGCTAGAGCTGATGGTAATAAAATAAGGGATGACGGTTTTCTTCTTTTTTAAAAACTTGTGCAAACTATCCATGAAATTCTCATCTCAACAACATTGTCGTTGTGTAATGTGCTCAACCTTGACCTGATGATCATGCACAACTTTGTACGTAACAGCTTGTTGCATGACCGAGCATTGTGTCTTTGTTCAAACCTTGAAAGTGTGGCTAATTATCTTGGACGTTCAGCCTGATCACAACTTAATATGGCTATAATTTTAATCAGCCAGCTTGATACGATGTTTCATCGCCTCTACCCGGTCAAGAATCAACGACGAGATCCAACAGTCTCGTCTTCAACAACACGGCTTACCCCAAGCAAGGTTATCTCAGGCCTTGACCGTTTCTCCCATTGGGCACCCACTAGACGATCTCAAGCTTATAGTTGTTCGGTTCCTACTAAACAACTTATCATTTGTTTCTACCTTGCATCTTGGCCTTATCCGAGTATCAACTATTCACCATATGCGTCAACTGATCGACATCATGATCTTGGCCCTCACGGTTTTGGCCATTCATGTTAGACCATTTTTCTTTTTTGCAGGGTATAGCCCGAGCAAACCTTGGTCTCTCTCCCGCTCGATCAGTTGGACTGTATATGTTAAGCCTTGTCAGGCTCTAATGGCTTGGCTCTCATTCGAGCCTTAACTAGGCACCTCAATCCTTGTTTACGATATCCTGAGTGATGCCTATCCATACAGTCATGGTCAACGTCCTCAGCTCTTCTGCAAGTCACAAGGCATTAAACATTGATATCTCGGTCGTGACACATATTAGTCTACTTGTTATACTTAGTAAATCCTGATTCTATCTATGGATAAGTGCTCCCTTTGACATTGGTTGTTGAAAAGGGGTGACTCTCTTTGGCATTGGTTGTTGAAAAGAGAGTTTTGTTCTCTTTGACAAATAGCTGTAGAAAAGAGAATGGTGTTTGAGTGTTGAATCTTCTTTGGCCTTGTATGGAAAAGATTCAGCTTTTCTCCTTGTTACAAACTAGTCATTTGATTGTTTAATCAGAATCTAGCCCTGCATGAGTTATTGTTATATGAATGTGCGAACGTCTTTTATTCAAAGTGAGTGGTAGTGCCACATGAGTTATTGTTATTTTCAAGTCATTAACAAATATCTTACTATGATTTTCTTCCGCTTGTAGAAACAACTACAAGCAAAACAATACAATTGTGAAATGCATTTCTTATACCATAGATTTAATATTCAAACGCCAACGTTACATTATATGAGTTTATGGTAATATATAAATCTATTTAGAATTTGTGCACTTGTTTTCTTTATTTTTTACTCTTATTCTATTTTATTATAGTTACTCAAAATATTGTAGACAATTTGACTAGTCGTTTATTAAACGTTGTACGTAGGAAAAAATTGAAGCATATGAATCCACAACATCATCATCTTAATCAAAAGAAATATTCAGTTCATATTCATTAGCTCATGGTTTAGGAACCCAAGAACATTGTGGATGCATTCGCGAACTAGGTTTAGGTTCTTGCCCATCTAAAGTATTTAGAGTCAATTCTTATTGTCATAGTGGATCATCTTCAGCTTCTTCTTATGTTGAAATACAAACTCAAGTTAATGAATATTTTATATTCATGATTAACTTGTTGGCTACAATTTTTCTTACCTTTAGATTAGTTTTTTCTATTACAGGTATCTTCATTAACATCACAAGTCAATCAAATGAAGATAATGATAACCTTTATATTTCAAAATTATCAAGGTCAATTATCTTCACAGTTTGTCATATTTCAACTTTTATCAGTAATAATTGTTAAATTTATGTCTTATTTTTTTAAATATATTACTGACTAACTATTATTTTATATTATCAAGGAAATGTACCAAACAATGAATGTAATAAAATAGAATAAAATTAATCATTATTATTAAACTTGTTTTTCTGTAATGTTTACTATTATTTGTTGCTCAACAATTAGTTTATATACTAAAATATGTTTATAATTTATTTTACATATAATATTCAATTTTAGTTTTAAATTAATATGTCTTTTATTTATTAATTTATTTTTAAATAATTAAATAATACTAAAAAGAATTAATTTGATTTGTATTCTCGACTATTTTGGAACCCTGTTAGTATCGACGATTTTTTAAACCTCTGTAAGCTAGTTTCGAAACCCCAACTAATTTCGAGGGTTTCAAAAAATTTCTACAAATTGCGACAATTGTCATTAAATATCTGAATAACAATAGTTTCCATGAAACTTATGCAAAAATGACAATTTTCATGAAATCTTTACGAACGATTTCCATAAAACCTCTAAAAATAATGACAATTTTTCCAAAATCCCAGAAAATTCCATCTATTGTAGAAAAAAAATCAGTAATTACTAACCGACACTGCTTTTTCTGTCGATTTTTGCATCAAAATTTACATTTTCAATGAATTAAAATCATCAATAATATTAAAAACAATCCCTGATAAAATTTTAGATTTTTCAAATGTATGAATCGATAAGTCCATATAAAAATAATTAAAATATAATTTTTAATCTAAAATTTTAAAAAATATATTTCTAAATCATTTTACTTATATATTATTTATTTTTATTCGATAACCTCCAAAATAACACAGGAACTGTGACATAATATAATGCAACAGTTGGTTTTGACTTCATACTACTAAAAGTTTAAAAGTTTAGTTCATTCAATGCTTAATTTGAGAACTGTTCAATAACATCTGCCACTATTTTTTATAAGTCATAATCTTCTTTTAAGTTATGCAGTTTTTTATATGAATATTAATATATTAATATTGGGCCACCAAAAAGAATAAAACTTGGAAACCGATGGTTGAAAAGTCAATGACATTCGAGCAAAAGAACAACAACGTTGATTTTGACCCACGTAACGCAAATAAACAAATTTAAATTTCAAATAATTTAATAATTTATTATTTTAACAACTTCATTATAATTTCCGTTGCTAACTATAATAACAGTATGGTTTTAGTTTCTCGGTCATAGAAAAATGTCGGGATTATTGAAATAGTTAAACTTGGCCAAAAACAGGTTAAAGATCGTTTCATTAAACTGATATTAAGAACATAGTTTTATTATTTAAACATTTAATATAAATAATTGAAAAGAATAAAAGAAATCATATTCAATAAGATTTACAAACGGAAAATGATACTTGAACAACCATTTTTGACAACATTTAGACACGCGCACACGTGTCAAAATCTGAGTGGTCCATTTTCATTTAATTTTTCCAACTGGACCACTCAGATTTTGACACGTGTGCGCGTGTCTAAATGTTGTCAAAAATGGTTGTTCAAGTGTCATTTTCCTTTACAAATTGATATTATTTTATGAACTAGTATTGTTTTTATAAAATTTACCATAACAAAAAATAATAAAATTATAATTATTAAAATAAATATAAATATTTTTTATAATTTTATTGTAGATAGTTTTTATTTATTTTTTATGTAATATTTTATTATAAATATTTATTTTAGTTTAAAAATAATTAATTTGAAAAAAAGATTGAATTTTTAAAAAAAACGTTAAATTTAAAAAATAACAGTCAATTAAAAAGTAAAATTGGTAAATGATTAGTTAATAAAAGATAATATAGAGGAATCATCTTTATATAATAATATAGATATTTTAATTTAAAAATTGTTAAGTTTAAAAAAAGGTTGAATTTAAAAAAGTGATTAAATTTAAAAAAGTCCACTTAAATGGTAAAATTCGTAAATAATTACTTAATAAAAGATAAATTTGGAAAAAAAAAAGGTTTACACCAAAATGAGAAATTATCTTTATATAATAGCATAGATAATACATCAATTTATATTTTTATATCTCTTATATCATATTAATTTTTCATTTTGTATGCAAATTTGTTATTATTAATTGAATATATTGTAATTTAATAATTTTACATAATTATTACGATATATTTAGAAATTATATTTATTTATATTATTTATTGAAATGGGTTTAATTGTGGGTCAACCACTTAAATCGTAAACCAATATCTTGAAATGGCCTTTTAATTTTAAAATTACAGTTTAGAACAAATTTTAAATGATCAATAGAATAAAATAGATCTCATTAGAAACTTAGAATACGGAGGATCAAATTAGAATCTTGAGATATCTAAAGTTCCCAATTGAAATTTCAAAAAATAATATGCACATTTGTAATACCTGAAAAAAAAATCAAATAACACCATACATACTATTTCAATCAAAGTTCAAATTGCTATTTCAAATCACTTTTTATCACAATCCTTGATATTATAAGAAATCATAAATAAAATGCCACTAATGTAGCCATAATTACATTACATGAAATCACACTTGCAATTGAATTTGTGGTTACAAATATTTTATAAAATATTGCTTATAATTGAATGTTAAAATCTTGGTTTAATGTTTCAATAGGTCCCTGTTTTCGTCCAGAATTTCAATTGGGTCCTTATTTTTATAAAATTGAATCAAATAAGACCTTTCCGTTAAATTGATGAAACGGCGTTAAGTGTTGTATTACCTCCTATTTAATTCAATTTTACAAAAAGACCCAATTGAAACGCCAAAAAAGAAAGGATCCTATGTGAGATTATGGACGAAAACAACGACCTATTGAAAAATTAAACCTAAAATCTTTGGATAAATTTTCTTATTCAATTGCATGTAAAAAAACCTTCCAAAAAAAAAATTAACCCTTACTAAAATATTTCTGTTTTTATATAATAAAGATTATTTAAAGTATGAGGAGTGAACTACTTGCATAAATTACAGAAAGAATAAATGTATAATATTATTAAAAGTTTAAATATGAATTTAAGCCTTATATTAAGAAAAAAAAACTTAAATATTTTATAAAATAAACTCATAAATTTATTATCTTAATATTGTAGGTTAAAAGTGACGTTATTATCATATATAAGTTTGGACTAAGATCTTATAATTTTATTGGTGTGTATTAAATAAATTATTTTTTAAGTGATCGGTGAGAAATATAAACAGAAAACAAAGACATGTTTGGATGATTGTATTAATGGTTTTAGTCTTGGAGACGAATTTGTCCTTAAAAGTGGTGAAAGGACAAACAAGGCAGTAGAAAATGGTATAGTTTTGAGTAACCCTAGCAATTTAGGTTAAGGGAAAAGCAGTAAATAGAGGAAGCACATGCATGGATATGGTATTGAGATTTTTGATGACTATGAACAATGTCTTTTAGGTACCATGAAAAGCCAAATGGAATGAGAATAGAAATATTATTAATACTATTAATTAATTTAAGAAACCAACTCACTCCAACAGGTGTTTATCATTGGCAAAAGGGTCAAACCAAATAATAATGAACAACTCCAATTTTTAAATTTGGTAAAATTTCATCACCTCCTTTGCTTCATGCTGAATTCAAAAATTCAAAAATTCAAAAATTCAAAAATTTAAAAATTCAAAAATAGAGTCGGAAGATCCTTGAGATTCTGAATGAAATCTGTGGGATATCGCTTTCCAAACAGTCAGATTTTGTATGAGGATTGTGTATCTTCTTGATCATGATAGCTTCCCATTTAAAATGTCACACTCTTGTTCTTCATCACACACCACAGTTTAATCTTCGTCTCTGTTCCTCTTTTCTTTTCTTTTCTTCATCTGTTTGTTTATATTCTCCTTTGAGTTATCGATTATGGCTATGGCTTTAGAGACTCGGTTCCATGTTTTGGCTGTTGATGACAGTCTCATTGACAGAATGCTGATTGAGAGACTCTTGAAAACCTCTTCCTTCGATGGTACTTTTTCTCTCTTTTAATCTGCATTTTTCTCAATATTATAAGAGAAACATTTCACATCAACATACCTGTTTCTGCAATCATTTATGTTATTTTAATTGTTCAAATCACAGTTACTACAGTTGATTCTGCTACCAAGGCCTTAAAGTTTCTTGGTTTGGTTGAAGATGAATTCAGGACTTTTGAATCTTCTGTTGCATCACAAATTCATCAGGTACAAATAATTCTCTAACCAATCAATTAATTATATATATATACATAAAATATTTTGTGAATAAGTCTGAATTAATCATTGATTGATTGCTGATGCAGGATGTGGATGTTAACCTGATTATAACAGATTACTGTATGCCAGGAATGACTGGTTATGATCTGCTGAGAAAAATCAAGGTATGATTCTATGGGTATTTTCTGAGAATTTCTTAACAAGTTTGTGTTCTGCCACAGTTTTCTGTTTATTTACATTGCATCAGTGAGATTGGTCAAACCATGCTCTAGGAATTTTAATTTTGGTTTTTCCTTTAGGAAGCTGTTTAAAAGTATATGATCTCATCATATCTTGAAATCAAATTATGTGAATTTTCAAAGAATTTTCCTTTTTTTAATGAAGAATCTCTTCTGACATCTGAGTTGGAATACTTGACAAATTTTGAAACAAATCTGAGATCAAATTTGGTCATGGCCATCACAACATTTCTTTGACAGTCTGTGTATTCTTCTGTTTGATCTGAAAAAATAACATTAATTTGATTGATTTGCAGGAATCTAAATCACTTAAAAACATACCAGTTGTGATTATGTCCTCTGAGAATGTGCCATCAAGGATCAACAGGTGAGGGTAGTGGAATTATTTTTACTAGAAAAACTGGAAAGATTGATCACTTTTTATATAAAAATTCTGATACCATTTTCAACATAAAATCTTAGAAGTTTATAGCTTTTTTTTTTTTTTTTAATATACTTTTCAATTTGACTGATATGATTTTGTATCAGATGTTTGGAAGAAGGAGCAGAGGAATTCTTTCTGAAACCAGTTCAACAAGCAGATGTGAATAAGCTGAAGCCACATTTGATGAAATCAAGAACAAAAGAAGAGAATGAGCAACCATTGAATAACAAAAGAAAGGACATGGAAGAAATTTATTCTCCAAACAAAACCAGATTGAGATGTAGCAGTTAGAAGAATTGGTTATAGATTGATCAATAAAGCATAGGTAGTGCTTAGAAAATTTTCATTTCTATGTCAAAGTGCTGGTTCGAAATTTGAAAATTAGATTACAATCAATGAGTCAATTATGCAGAAAAAAAAGGATATAGATAGTAAAAGTCATTGATGTAAATATTCTGAGAAAGAATTTTATTCAATTTTGGTGAAAAAAGTAATAATTTTTTTTTTAATTTTATTTTGGAATTTTCTGGAGTTTCAATATATTGATTAAAATAATGAGATTATAAATTTATAATACAAGATCTGATGATAACTATTCAAGCTCTTCCCATTTAGTCAAATTATTTAAGTTTAGTTTATCAATGTTTTTGAAATTGTCCAAATTGTTGAACCAAGACATTAGTTTATAGAATAATAATTTATATACAGTGGAAATATGGTTAAAATCATAATATTAAAGTAATACAGTATCAAAATCATATAATACTAATTTTTTTTTTCATGAGAAATGATTGATGTATTTTAAAAATAAAACATTTGTTCATAAAGTTTTTAATTTTCAAGTTTATATATAAAAGTCTAAACCAAATAAATTATAATTTTCAATAAAATATAATAATATTATTTACAATATAAACATTATTATTAATACAATTTGCGAGATATCAACACAATTCACTATATAACATACTCACATTATCAATATTTATATTTATAAAGGGAAAATTAAGTGGTAATAAATCTTTTTCATTTATGATTTTTATCTAAAATTAAGGTTGAGGAACCTATTTACTATATATACCAATAAATACATATCGACCAAAACAACACGACTAATTGTCTAGATATGAATAAAACTGATCAATTATAATTAAATTCAACTAAATATTTAATTAGTTTAAACATATCAATGATAAGATTTAAAGAAAATTAAACTGTAATTAGGTCGTTCTTACCGTGTGAACATAATACTCTGAAAAGAAAAAAATTGCGTTACAGCACGTGGTAAATAAATTGTTCTAAGTAAACTTTCCACCTCCATTCAAAATAACAACATTACATTCAGAACTTAAAAAATTAACGAGTTAAATTTAAAATATAAAAAACCAAGACATAAAACTTATAAATTACATTAAAAAATTATATATTTATAAAAAAATAACGATTGATAAAATAGTAGTTTTGTTTTATTTATATTAAATTGTATTCAATTTAAAAATTAAAAAGTATGTTTAGCCCGATTTTCAACCGGTTACTATATTTTAAGCCCTCTAAAATAAAAATAATTTTTTTTTATACTTTCCCAAAACGTTATTACAAATGTATTAAAAAAAATTCCATATCATGGAAAAATATATAACGAGGATTATAGAGTATACAATTATTATTCTATACATTTTTCATAATATTTTTTAAATACATAGTATGAAAAAAAATTAATACATTTTATTTTGTGAATTCTGAAAAAAAATAAGCATTTTAAAATTTTTTTTTATCATTTAACTAAAATGTACTAGAAGAAATTACGGAAATAAAGAAAAGCATTGCTAAAAAGAATTTAACGATTTTTTTTGGGTTCAATAGACCGTATCACAATCAAATGGGTTTGGATGGTATAATTTTAAAATTATATTTTTATGGAATTTTGCGCGTACTTTTTAAAATTAAAATATAGTTTTATTACGATAAAATTATATTATAATTTGAATTGAATTATTTTAATATTAAAAAGATATAATAGACTAGCTATTATAAATAATTGCATGAAATAAGTTATATGTTTGGAAATTTTTTTCTTTTGGTGTGAGTTTATGGGTAAGAAGGTAATTTTCTATATTCTGTATTTTTGAAACCATAGCTAGTTAATATAAAAACTATTTCCTCTTAAATTATTAGGTTTAGTACTTTTATTAGTTTCAGTATTAACATAAAAGTCAAGTTAATTTTGTGTAAAAAAAATTAAAGTTAGGTTTGACAGAGTCAGTTGAGCAGTTACTAGTATAAAATGCCACTAAAAATTAACATCCAAAAATACAGTATAAATCATATAAGAAAATAATCACATATTAATAACATGACAACATATCAGTCTTACAAAAAATTAGAAGCACACTTATGACCGAACAGCCTTACAAAATACTACAGAATTTAAAACTTTACAAATTCTACCGCCTAAAACGAACGGTTTCCAAAATGCCAATAATGAACGATTCTACAAAACATAGTAGCAATAATAACCGAACGTTCCTAAGGTTTGACCTTCACTTCCACCTTTTCTAGTGCTTCTTCCAGCAACTTTTCCCCTTTTGCTCACACGGATGATCATTGCAACAGGACAAACAACCGAACGTACAACACAAACAAGAGAATAAATAGGGTAAGTTTATGTAATTTAATTGATTCAATAAAACATATAATTTTCGTGATTAAATCAAACAACAACCAAATCATAATTCATACATCATGGCATGCAAGGACCGATCACTTCACTCTGATTGTCCGGACTGTATGACTCCTGTGTAGCTACGATGTTTGTGCACCTGGGTGATGTAGTAACTAGGATACCCTCAACAGCTGTCACCCGAGGTTAATCCGTTCCGTCCAAGTTAACCTTATGGACTAGGACCTCCTGTCATTCCCACACATGACTTACTCCTCTATACTTGAGAATGAGTAATCACGGAACATCAGGATAAACGGCCGCTAAGCTTTGCCCACATTCATACTTTACCATTCAATAACCACTTTCTGAGATATTCCTCCCTGGAATACTCTTTCATAACCAAACTATTTCATTCGCATCACATTTCAAATTCTCTTATACTTCATCAATATATTCAACTGAAATAAGATCACAATTTCTCATGATAGCACAAGTCTGAATGGAATAACACTTCTTAGAGACTAATATGACCAAGCACTATTTACAAATTTATCCGCTTCAATGAACTGATCTTTAAGAGTTCAAACCGAACGCCACGAAGCCTAGGCCGAGTAATAAGACTCTAGGCCGAACAACATTTATAGACCAATACTGTTTGACACCAAATACTAATAACTGATGAGATACTATGAAGAAACGAACGCTATGGAGTTTGGCCGAACGCTCTTATTTTAAAAACGGTAATAATAGATTAATGAAACGAGACCGAGCGCTTGGTTTAAGACCGAGCGCTTGGTTTAAGACCGAGCGCTTGGTTTAAGACCGAGCGCTTGGTTTAAGACCGAACCCTGTAGAAACCGAACACCATTGAACGAGCGCTACTGAGACCGAACACTTGGTCCAAGACCGAGCACTACTAAACTTAAATAAAATGCATGAATATATATATATATATATATATATATACAATTTCGCCACACTTATTTTTAATGAAGAATAACGATATCATCTACGACTTTACTTATTATAGAATACATTAACTAAATTGTTTAGGAAACATAAAGAAGAACTATACTTAGACCGAACACTCATTTACATATACCTAATAATATAAAATGATCGTCATTAGCTAAATTCTCTCCAAAAGAAGAATTTAGTTTAGACGAACACTAAAAGGAAAACTGAACGGTCAATACTGACTCTCGATTATAGTTTACATAATTCTGCAGAGTATTACAAAGTGACTCTCAGACAATATCCCTAAAGCATGAGAATTCAGTTAAGACCCTACACTTCCATTAAGAATCGAACGATCACGAATGACGCTCGACCACAATTACAAAATTTACTTAGAATACTGCAGTTTGAAGATCAAACCCTATTTCAACTCAGTTCACACCATTTATCAATCATCCATCCACACATCCAAACATGCAGTAACACGAATATTTCATATTCATCAAATAATCAAACAAAGTATCATACAAACATACAACCATTCAAAACAAGAATCTTAATCAAATTATATAAGCTTCCCTTACCTCTAAACGTAACTGAACGCTCACAAATACAGAATATAGCTCACCACTACCAGAGACCTTAACGTTCAACAGTCACGCTTTAAGAAACTAAACCGAACAGAAGACCAGAAATACTCAGAATAAGATGATCCACTTATGCAACCAGAAATCTAGGTTTGCATGTGAAATGAAACGAACGTGTTAAGGAGAAAGTAACTCACTGGCTTAAAACCACAACTCGGTCGGTTTAAATGAAAGCCCTTGATGCCGAGAGAGTTCAAACGGTGCCTGAGGGGGTGATCGGAAGAAGAAAAGATGAGATTTTCTTAGAGAGAAGGTGGAGATGGTAGAGAGAAGGAGGAGATTCAGAAGGTTGAAGATGAATGGTGCATGCAGAGAAGTGACACGAAAATTTGAAAGTTTAAGTTTTACTCCTACCGTCAAAACCGTTCGTCCAATCTGCATCATACACCTGTCTTCCACTTTCTGAATTTCAAACACCCTTTTCGCTTACACATGTACTCCACTAAGTTAGAGTTTTAAGGGTTCTGACAAAAAACATATTAATTTGTTTTTTAATAATTTTTATTATCCGAATAAAATATTTTTTAGTAATTATAGATTTAGTTTTCACAAATTTTCAATTCTTATAGCTTTTTTTCTGAACATAAATTAATTTTTAAAATGTGAAATAAAGATCGTAATAGCTAAAATATTATTATAATATTGAAAATAAGTCCAAAATATTTGAAAACGGCATATTTATTAAAAAGAATATTTGTATTCCTTTACTTTTGTTTATACTTTTGAACTGTAATCGTGAATATTTTGACTTTGTATTTCTTTTTTATTAATAAATTGCACATTATTTGCCCTTTTTTTTAAGTAATAATAATAAGTGTTCCTAGAATTGCGTCTTTGGTCTAGCGTATTTTATGAAACATAAATATTAAGGGATTGAAATTGAAATATGAAAACAATCTGAACTAAAAGAAAATCACGAATGATATTAAAAAATTAAATTAAATAACACAAATAAAAAAAAGTTGATATTTAAAAAAATACCATAATAATTAAAGTGTATTCTGTAATCCTAATTACATTTTATTTTATTATCCTAAACTGATGGCTGAAAAGTGTGATGTTGAAGAGAATTTCTATTTACCAAAATTTTTTATCAGAATAGAACGAAATTTTGATAGTTATACAACATAAAGTGTCATGCTTCAATTTGTTGAGAAAGAAAAAACAAATTTCTTAAATTTATCCTTCAATTATCATTATTTTATAAATTTTATCACTAATTTTTTAATGTTACATCATTAATTTGTTTCATTTTACCAATTAGTTAGACATAAGACAATGTTATTTTACAAAATTGGTAAGAAAATGACATTGAGTTTTTTTACTGTGTAACCCATTATCACTTTGTTAGAATCAGTAAAAAAATTAATTACAGCTTAAATCTTATTATGAGTGTTTTCATTTTGTTTATATTCAATATTTTAATAAAAGAATTCATCCACTGTTCCTTAAATATTAATTACTTAAATAAAATTATATTATTTATGTTAATTTTATAAAATATTTTATATTTAAAAAAATAAAAACAATTAAAAACTAAATAACAAAGATCTTACCAAAAAAATAACATAAAACTATGATTATCGAAATAGTTTTCATCTATAAAAATAAAAAATCATAAAGTAATCAGAATGTCAGAACATAAATAATCAAATAATCGTTTAAAAATGTTAAAGAGAATGAATATGATGGTTTGATCCAACTAAAGTAGAGTTTAATTGAATGTTAGCATTAGCTTGAAAATGATTTTACTTTAGAGAAGTGCTTTAGGTTCTCTATAATGTCTTTTTTGGGTGAATCCAAAATATTCCCTGTATCTAAGTCAAAAACTAATCTTTTAAAATCTTAAATCTAAAGTTGATATCTGTCAATAGATTTTTTCATATACACTCTTAAGTTTCTGACTACATGCTAAAAGAACAAAATTACTTATCAATACAGATACACCTTTGATCTGAGGTGATTTCTAGCATTTCAAAAATAAATTTAAGAAATAATATTTGTTTGCTTTTGTCAGCAATGTTTCTTTTAAAATGCATATGATAGGCATCGATATTCAAAAGAAAGTTTTCAAAATAAATGTTGACAATTATATCATGATATGTTACATCACAATCAAGTAGATAATGCAACACCCTGAGATACATTGAACGAGGGAACAAGTGGCATACTGTTGATGCAAGCTCTTTCAAATTGAAATTCTGAAAAGCGCAATGAGTTGATTTTGAACGTGTGTTTCTCTCACCTCTTTGATTTTGGACGATCAAGCACGTTCCACAGCATTGTAAGATCCAAAATTGTATGATACTCAAGCCTGTAACCTTCACAATTCGTTGAAACTCCTGTTGGTAAACCTGCGGAAATGTCTAATCTATAAATATTGTCCACATACGAAAACAATGTCTATGTTCATTGAATTGAAAACAAAGTGCTTGATGTTTGCCACAATTACATTCAAGCAAACATTTCATTAACTTCATTTGTCATAGTCAATGCAGCGTGTGATGTTGCAAGATCACAGACAAAGTGGGAGTGTGCTCTCTGTTGCTATCTGCTATTTACCATTGCCTTCATTAACTCTTAGTTTGCATGTAATTTTCAATTGTTTTTCCCCAACAGTAACATAGAGAAGCCAACCTACAGGAAATGAACTTAAACCAAAACAACATCATGAAGTGAAAACATGAAGAGAGGTTTTTAGAAGTTTCACAGGGATTAGAGACGAGACCAATTTACAATATATAAGTCGATGCAAGCCTCATTTTACAAGCAAGTTTTATAAAGTTGAATTAAACTTAGAGATCACTTCTTAATAGAGGTTCCTAGTAAGTCATTATTTCTGTTCATACTAATTTCCTAGTGTTATGCTACCAACTTTAGTCCAAAAACCTAAGGAGATTTGTTTTAATTTACTTATACAGAAATTGTGTAAGTGGGCCTAACTCCACATCTTAAGCCACACATTTTTTGTATAAACCTTTACTGAATATTCAACGCCTGCGTGCACCAACCTCTCTACGTTTGTTGCCACATATCTACCAATGTGTTTACACTCTATGCTAGACACTAACCCATCTTGACCAATATGCTAGTGTTTTACCATTTGTCACTTGGATCGGACCATGTTTGTAGCTTATCTTTTTTCTTAAGAGCCAAGTCATATCTTATTGCTCACCAGTCACCACAAGGCTGGTGACCTGCTTGTCCCACTGCTCCTCAACCACCATTTCTCGAATGATTGTCCAATTCCAATCAATTCAACTCCAATACCACTTGTAAGGCCATTAATAGGAGTCCAATGTTCACCGATCCTTCCATTTTAAATGGTCCTGAGGTCCTCACCTTGTCCATTTCTATCAGATTGTTAGACTTCTTCACCCATGTTGCACTTCTGATTTCAACCACATCCAAAGGGAAAGATATTCCTTCTTGAAAGACTCTTGAAAATCAAAAGTTCCAGCCAAACTTTTCTTATATGATGAGACTTGATACTAGTGAACTATTGCAGGTTTTAGTGTCATAAAATATTCTATTGATATGGGTCCCGTGGCTCTCCAACTAAGAAATAACAGCACACTTATTTGTACGACACTATTAAGCCATTTAAAGATGAAGTAGGATTTCTAACATTTAGGTAAATCCTAGGATTGCCTTTAAAACGTGGATGAATTTCTTCCTTAAATTTATTTAGGCGTGATCTAGGATGGCAGCATCATATCTGTGAAGATTTTGGTTTGTTTGTTTGGAGTGTAGCACTCAAGACTTTAAAGAGGAAATATCTAAACTTGGACCTTTCACTAGATATGTAGACAGAGTGCAAGCTATTCTAATTTTTTTTTTCCTTTTGCTAAATTACACTATCTTTCTTGTACCTTTTCTCCTCCCTCCCCCCACCCCCAGTTTAATGGTAAAAACAGAGAAGGAAACTATCAATATTGCAGTTCATAAGATAAGCTAACATTAAAAAGAAATATATACGACATGCATTATCATAGCAAGAAAAAACTTTAGTTCCACGATAATCCAAATCAAAACGAAAATACCTGCTCAAGTTCCAGCTTAATCATGATGGCCTAATCCCATATATATGAAGGTTATGTGCTTCCTCCTAATAAGCTGAAAATGCAGGGAGGAAGAACTTAATGATGTTCTTCTGTGATATAACCTTTTAGAAGAAAACAGAAGTGATTGTTCCCAGTCCATAGAGTTATATCTGTTATGAACATGATGCATAAATGGATTCTAAAACAAATAGTTTATGACGGTTAACATGCAAGGTTGCAAAGAGGTTGGCCTGCATCATATTTTCCCAAATCTCTGTTTTCCAAATTCCAATGAAAAGTGAAACAGAAGCAATGCATTGCCCCTCGCAAACAGGTCTATGAAGAATATTCTAGATGTGAGGGTTCCTTCATATCAGCATTTGCTGTATTTTATTCATTGAATTTCTCGACATCAAACCCCTATCCACCACATGATTCCAGAAGATCAGTGACACTTCATTTTCCCTAGCATCAGAAGTACTAAAGCATCTATACAGTTTGACTGTGATCATCAACCTTCTCCTTGTCATCTCTTCTAACACACCCAAGGAAGCACTTGCATTCCCTGCTTTCCAATAAGCATATGCAAGACTGGTATAGATAACACTGTCACCTGATATACCCTTTCCTTCCATTTGATTGAATAACTTTTCAGCACATTCAACCCTTTCTAACTTGCATAACCTTCTTATCAATGCCCTGTATACTGAAACATCTAGACAAAGACCTCTACTCAGAAACTCATTTGGTAGTGCTAAAACTGCATCCATATTGTCTTTCTTACAGTAGCAATCTACAATCCAAGTGTATGTACAATAACTGAGTGTAAATCCAGCATCAAGCATGCTGAACATTACCTCCTTTGCAGTTTCCACCTCATTTGTCTTGCAGAATCCATGAATCAGTGCCTTATATGTAAATGGATCGGGTTTTAGTCCAGATTCTAACATCTTGTTCTTAAATTTCAAAGCAGATTTCATATCTCCAATCTTGCAGTATGCATTAATAAGTGTGTTGCAAGTGATATTGTCAGCTTGAACTTTCCTTTCACTCATCTCAGTCAAGAGTTTGTTGGCGTCCTTTATCCTGCCATCTTGACAAAGCTTGCGCAAAACTGAATTATAAGTTACAACTCCAGGGTACAATCCCTTACACTCCATCAGTCCCAGAATTTTCAGAGATTCCTCCAGTTCATTTGTTTTACAGTAACCATCAATCAATGTAGTATATGTCACATGATTGGGAGTTGCATTTTTTATTTCGCTAAACATCCTCATAGCTTCTCTCATCCTGCCTTCTTTGCAAATCCATAAATGAGAGAGTTATAACTTACAATATCTAGGTTTATCCCCTCTCTTTCCATTCTGCTCTGGATAGATAAAGCCTCATAGTGCAGACCTTTCTTGCAGTATAATGATATCAAAGTATTATATGTGAAGATATCAGGAAGCATACCCTTTAAATCCAACTCATTTAATAACTGTTCTGCCCTTTCCACATCTCTTGCTTTTGAACAGGCATGGAATAAACAATTGTAAATGTACATATTGGGAACAACCCCAACTTGAACCATTCTCCTGTAAATTTTCCACACCATGTGAGTAACCCCGTCCTTTAACAAGGAATTCAAAAGAACAGTGCAAGCATGCAAATGAGGTTTGACTTTATGTAACCTCATCTGCTCAAAAACTTGTATTGCATCATGTGTCATCTTTGACTTAGCATAATGTATGACAAGCCAGCTCAACACTTGAGAATTGACTTCTGGGTTTTCATGAGTCCTCACCAAAGTGCTCAAAACTGAAGGTGATGGAAGAAAATCCCTGTTCGCAATTTTTTCAAGCATATGATGCAGTTTTGAAATGCTTATGTTCAGTGAGGATGTGAATCATGACCCATGAACATTGCAAGGAATGGCTATAATTTGGGATGGAGTCGAGCCATTTGAAGAATGGGAAGGAATGAGAGAGCCCATAATCATAGAGTGAGAGCTGCAACAGTACCTGGTGAATGGTAGAAGAAGTGAAAGCAGAGGTACTCTTCACCTTCAACAGATTGCCCCAGTTACCCTTGATCACAATTGTGCACACACTATCAATAAATTGCTTATGACTCCCAATGAAAACCATGTCTGGCAATATGATCAGTTAGGCAGCCCATCATTTTCATTTCACAACCATACTTTGGTGCTACGCTTAGTTTTTTTCAGTTTGTTTTTCTTGCTATGAGTTGCTCTTCTCATTTCTTGAAAACCCTGAGACGTAGAATCTGTCATTAAAATATTATCCAATAAGAAAGAACTAAACTAGTGTGAGAACGTTTATACTAAATTGAATTTTTAAGTATGTTGGTAAAATGTTCTAATTCATTCTGACATTAGTAGAAGTTTTAAATGTGTCGAGACTAGTTGATGGTCAGTTTGACTCGGCAAATTGAGATAAAGCTCGTAATGTTTGTAAACAAGCTTCACAATGTTAGCTTTCAAATGACACCTCATCTCCTTTATCTAAGTCGGGGCATTAATCAAACACAGGGTGTGCATCTTATTCAGAAAGGTAAATCTCCTAAGAATATTTGCATTACATTAATATCTCAAGAAAACAAGCCATGGACCAATTAGCCACCAACCAAGCGAAAAATTGAAACAGCGAAATTTCAATAATACTTATTTACTGAACAATCCAAGGCACAGAAATAATTTGAATTGAAAAATGGGTAAATAAATAACGAACACTAGAATTCAAAAGACAAGAAAGAAACCTCAAAAAACAGGACTTTGCTATTGTAAGCTGTGGCAGGAGTATGGCAGTGTAGTAGTCGGAGAGTGGCGCTGATACGGTGGGATGAACCGAGCAAGTAGGGGGTTGAGGAAAGCCTTCCTAGCTGGTGGCGGCGGCAGCGGCGGAGTGCGACGTAAGATAAGTTTGAAATATTTTGTTTGGGTTTGGGCCGGGTCATGTGATCCAACCCTTTATTTGATGGGTTGGGTCGGGTTTATAATCCGGAAATATGGAATTTTACTTGTCTTGGGTCGGGTCGGGTAATGATACCCGATACTTCTTCCTACGAACAAAGTAGGTCACCCATAAAAGTGAACCAGAAGACTTAAGGATATCTAACAAATATTCTTTTATAATTGTATATTAGTTATAAGCATTATCAATTAATATTAAAAATATTAGTATAATTGTTATGATTGATATAATACTATAAGATACACTTTTAATAGTAATACAATAAGTAAAATAATGA
>NC_142173.1:48629311-48693785 GCF_029865625.1 Vigna umbellata | reverse complement strand
TTGAGGCAATGGTGTCTTTATGTCCTAGAGATATTAGGTGATCGTGAACCCAACTTCCAAAACTCAAATCACCAATTTGAGCACATGCTGAAAGCACACTAACCATTGTGATATGGTTAGGTGTAGTGGCTGGTTCTTCTACCATCATACGGAAAAGACTTAAGCCCTCCACAGGATAACCGTTTTGAACATATGTATTTATCATAGCATTCCAAGGAACCACGCTTCTTTTTCCTATTGCAGAAATTCGATCAAACCCTTCTCTACTCTTCTCAACTTTCTCCCATTTACCTAACAAATAAACCAGCGCCGTGTTAACTGAATCACAGTAAGTTTCTCTAGTACTCACTCCATCACCAATCAATTCTGAAAGAATGTTAATCCATTTCTCAATTTTTGGCACCTCAAGGCTAGAACAGGCTGATAGAACACTGACCATAGTATCACTTTGGGGAAGCAAGTTCTGACTAATCATCACATGGAAAAGCCGCAAAGCCTCCTCACTCTGTCCAGACCGAGCAAAACCAGAGATCAAACTAGTCCAACAACTGACTACCCTTTTGTCAGGAATTTCATCAAACACTTTTCGGGCAGATGGCAAGTGGTTGTACCCTTTCGCGTACACAGAAACCAAGCCATTGCAAACAGAAGGGTCAGAGAGGAAACCCGTCTTCTGAATGTGGACATGAATCTGTTCTACGTGACGGAGATCTTTGGACCGAAAGCATGCCTTAAGGAGGAAAGAGAAAGTAAAGTCGTTGGGCGAAAGTGGATGCCGTTTCAAATCTTTGAACAGAGAAAAGGCGTGAAAAAAGTTACCCTCTTGGGCGAGAACTCTGATGATGGCATTGAAAGGAAAGATGTTTGGATTTTGGAGATGGTGAAAGACGCGAAGAGCAATGCGTGATGGGTAGTGTCCAATGAGGCGCGTGGCAACGAGGTTGTCTTGGTGTGCACCAAGTTGGAAAATGCGTGTGTGGATTTGGTGAAGATACGAATATGGAAGGTTGCCTTGTAGGAGGTCGGCAAGGTTGGTGGGTTCTGCAATGGAACATGAACAGGGAGAGTGAAGGAGTGCAACGATGGGTTTGAACTTTTGGGTGGTGGGAACGACCAACTCGTGAGACAGGGTGAACATGCTTGTTTGATTCAATTTTCATTTGAAGTAAGTTGCAATTGTTACATATTTGATGTCAACGAATGTTGTGTTAACATATGTTCTTTTTAGGAGTCGTCCTCCATCATTGCAAGCTTGCAGAAGACAAGATTATTGATTAAGAACTCTCATTGTCACGCTCCAATATGAACATGGCATGTACCAAGGAAAAAAAAAAACTAGTAACTCCTTGCTATCCCAAGGAAGGACAAAAACTGCTTTCAAACAAAAACACTGCTACTAAGTTAGGACAAATTATAACAATATGTTTTTTCAGTCAAAGAAACCTACCATTAATGGTTGACATATTGCAGTAGTTTTTGACATGTACTGTTAAAAAGATAGAGATAAAAATGGGCTCAACCAGAGAGATGAATACAACGGGATGCCAAAAAAGATTTTTGTTGTGGGTTGTAGATAAAGGATTAAAATACCTTCTTATACGGGTATATGTATTATATTATCGTATTATATTTGTTAACAGTAAAAAAATAAAAATAAATATTTAATTTATATTTTATTAAGTTAAATTTAATTAAAATTAATATTAATTTATATTTTTATAAAATTAAATTTTAATTAATATTTAATTTAATTTATATTTTATTTTATATATTTTTATAATTTTATTTTAATAAATTATAAAAATATATTTTTTTAAATATTTATGAATATATGCATATATTCATAAAGATATTTAGATTTTAAAATATTCATAAATATTTTTTAAGTAAATATTTATGCTGGTAACAAATTGAGTAACGAATAAACTTTTTTTGGGTCAAGTTACAGGTAGATCTGTGTCCAACATAACCTGTTATCATTCCAAGACGTATATATTAATTCATATAAGGTATAGATATGATTTAACCAACTTTATAAAAGAATATAGGAGAAAACATAAGGAATAGTTCTCCGTCCAGCATATCTCCAAAAAATTCTATTATGTCCTTTTCGTTAATAACACTTAACCGTCTGCTGGTTATTTTTTTTTTATTTCTTTTAATTTACCTTTTTAATTTTTATTTAATAATAATAATAATAAATTACGAAATAAAATTTAATATTTTAAATTAAAAAAATAATAAATTAAAAGTTTATTTGTTTTAATTCAATAATAAATAAATATTTTTTATTTAATAAATATTTAATTAAATTAATATTTTAATATAATTAGATATATATTAATATTTTAATTTATAAAATATTATTTAATAAACCAAAATAAATAAAACATATTAAAAAATTAAAAACAAAAAAAAACTAGAAAAATATGTTAACCTTGTTTGGAACGGTAACTGGTTAACATTTTTTTTAAAGTTTTTTTAATTTTATAATATATTTTTTTTTATTTTAATAAATAATATTTTATAAATTAAAATATAATATATATTTAATTATATAAAAAAATATTACAGTAATTGAATATTTATTATATTAAAAAAAAATATTTTGATTATCAAATTTAAATAAATAATATTTCTAATTTAATTTTTTCATTTAAAATATTAAATTTTTAATTCTTTTAATATGTTTTATTATTATAGTAAAATAACAGAATTCTCTGTCGCATTAGCAGAAACTTGATTTGATTTTTCATGGATAACTGAACTGGTTAACACAGTACCAGACTCCCGTTGTTCCTTTAGTAAATGCTCAGTCCTTAACTGTGTTTTTTCAGACAATTCAGATTGTTCAGTACTCATCCTTCCAGCGGCACTGTTATTGCTTGTCAATTCTCCAAATGGTCTAGTCATAGGTCCGAGGAAAAACCGCACACCACAGCATCCACCACTATAGTCTAAATGTGAGTCAAGTAACTACAAAAAAAAAAAAAAAAAAAAAAAAAAAAAAAACTTGAGATTATCCACTGCGTATCTGGAGCAGTAACATAACTATATACACGATGCGGAAATGGGAGAGTGAATCAAACATTAAAACTAAAAGACACAATCAAAATACTCTTCATGCAGCACATATACGCCAATTAGCCAATTGTTAATAGATTTTGACTGCTAATGAAAACCACCACCAGCATTGGCACAGTGCAAGAAATTTTCAGTTCCAAATCTACTTCCTAACTTCCGAAACAACACCTACAATGGCAGAACAATGTCACAGAACATTTAAGCATTTGGCTCCACAGGATGAAAAAACAAAGCCCTTGCCTAAAAATGAACAAAACAGATGAACAAAAGAGAGGGAGCTGTTTGGATATCATTCACTTAAGCTGGGACAAGTTCAAATAAAAATATTCAACAGGAGACGGAAAGTTCAAAGAGGGAAAAGCAGACAAAGTCAGAGAAGCTGACGGTTAATACGAGATGAGAAGAAAGTGGTGTGGAAGAGGAACTTACTCTTGGTGGTGAAGATGAGAGAGCAGTCACCACAGCGAATGGGAAAGGGTGGAGGAAGAAGAAGGGCTCGATCTGAAATGGGGATTGGCTGCAGAGAGAAGAGGGTGAAGGAGAGAGAGAGAGAGAAAGAGAGAGAGAGTTGAGTTTCGTGAGAGTTCCCTTTTCTCAATCTCAGCGCCAAAGTGAGAAAAAAACGGTGCTTCGTTTATATTTCTTACTCCTCCAAATATGGGCCACCAAACACACAACGGCGGGTACTGGATCTTCGTGGATTTCATCTAGGGGTCTTTCTTACTGCAATTACATGTTTTCTTTTTTACACCCCCATAGTCTTACAAAAATTACCTAACTATCCTTGACTAAAAGATATTAAAAATCCTAATATTATCCCTTCTTTCACAGCATCAGCGTCCTCCACACTGCCGAAAGCCTGCAACGTCCTACACCCAACTCCATTTGGGAACTTTGGAGAGCCGTTTCATTTTATTGAGAGAATGCCTTTGGAACCTAGCGTTAGTATTTTCTCCTTGTGGGAGAGAATATGGCTCAAAATTTGGAAAGCCACATCAAAAGGGACAACAGTGCTATTGGAGGAGAGACTTTTTCATTGTGGATTTTACTATTTGAAATATATAATTTACATTTTGATTGTTTTTAAAGTTGTATTATATATTATATAATTCGAAATTTAATTTAAATTCTAAATCATCTTCTAAGTTTATATCATTAATTATATAATCAAAAATATAAATTCAGATTATAAATTATATAATTCAAAATATAATTTAAAATTTCGATTTGTGATTTTTCTAAGATGATTGATTTTGGAAGATTTTTTTGTCTATTTGGAAATATATTTTAAATTCATATAACAAATTATACAATTTAAAATTCAAATTTTTATTACAAATTGTATAATTTAAAATGCAAATCTACCTTTTAAATTGTACCATATGAAACATATAAAAATAAAATTTTTGAACTCCAAATTATGAAATCCAAAATATATATGATTACACAGTTTGAAACTATAACTAAAACACGGAAGAACTTAAAAAATTATTTTCTATTAGTTTCAGTTATAGTATAATTGAAATTCTAAAAGTATGGGTGAAGGAAGTAAACATAGGGGTGCGTGAAGAAATTACCTTCAACCGACCTCTTTTTTCTGGAGACTGGCCCACTACTAATACTTATCACTAAAAAAACTACAAATTAATACACCTTAAAATAAATAAAAAGTTATAGTTTTATGATTTAATCTAATATGCTAACTTATATAATAATACGGATTATCTTAGTGCATATACTTGTCAAATTATTAAAATAAATAAAGAAAAACTAACAGGACAAAATTTTTCAACTATTGAAAATATTATCTTTTAAGAGTGTTGTAATACATGATATTAAAAGTTTACGTATGCGTTGTTAGGGAAACAGGCGGGTAATGAACAGTAATTTTTAGACGAGGGACAGATAATAAACAGCGCATTACCTATACTCAACCTAACTCATGAATATATATATATATATATATATATATATATATATATATATATATACACACGTCATCTCTAGTGTAGTTATAAACTCTTACTCACCTTGTTATTCCTTTCAATCTTTTTTTTTATCTTTATCACTTTAACATTTTCTTCCTCATTTTTACGGTAGCCATAACTGAAAAAAATAAGAAACACAGTTAAACAATTTACATTTGTAAAGAGTTGATTCATTAGCATATTCGCTTTTAAGCAAAGGTTTATTCAAAATCTGTTCAATTTTATCATCTTTACTAACCTCTCTAATTTCATCATATGTGGATATTGACATCTCTACAAAAATCCTCTAGGCCAATTACCAATTCCTTCAAACATCATTGTACTGTGAAAATTAGATAAGACAAAAATTATAAAATGAAAATTCATTACAAAATCATTTTTTTGAGAAATTGTTTAACATCGAATGTTTTTTATTTTTTTCTAGGCCAATTACCAATTTTTTAATGTCATTATGCTTGTGAAAATTAGATAAAATTAGATAAGACAAAAATTATAAAATGAAAACTCATTATAAAATCATTTTTTGTAAAAAATTGTTTAACCGTAAATGTTTCTTATTTTTTTAGTTGGGGCTATGATAGGAATGGCAGAGAAAATGTTGGGGTGAGAGATGAAAAAGGAAGGGTTGAGAGAAATGAGGAGGGTGAGTAAGGGTTGGAGCTTTCTTGTTATTCAAATACTTTTGACTTTAAAATTTAAAATCCATAATATATGAGGATATTTTTGTCTACAAAAATCTTGTATATATACATTACTAAAATATACCACTGAAAAAAGAGCGTGCGCAATTTAGCAAACTCATATATATATATATATATATATATATATATATATATATATATATATATATATATATATATATATATATATATATATATATATTTAAAGTATTTTGATGTGGATAACACAAATGATGATTTTTGAGATATTTGTAATTGTTCTTATGTAGTTGAAATATAATGTTTGTCATAGATATTAGCAATGTATTGTATAAGTAAGATGTTGAATTGTTAATATTGAATATAATGAGATATTGGTATCATTAATATAAACTAAACATAATCATGATACTCCGACATGATATTAAGACTAAAACCTGAATAATATAGGATGTTATGTGTAAGACCCTAGAACCTCAAGAATTTACCAAGTTGTAAAAAGTTCAAGTTATAATGTAAAATGGAATGCTGTCAGGTTTGACATGGTTTACTATTTTAATTATAACTTTTTGTAGAAAATATCAATTGAGTTGATTCTTGTTTTATTGGAAACTAGACTCAAATATCTTTAATTGGACATATAAATATAAATTTTTGGACTACCGGGCTAGCTGCAGTAAAATTATTAAAACTCGGAAACGTTAATCACGCTCAGGTATGTTCAGTTTTGACCTATGATGACTGTTTTGCTTATTACTTTCTCTACCGAACTCCAATTGAGTTGATTCTTGTTTCATTAGAAACTAGACTCAAAGAGCTTCAATTTGACTACTCATACGCATATTTTGGACTTCGGGAAGGTGTCTAACTGAGCTGGGGAAAACGTGACAGTGTTGCTGTCCAGGGGCTAGCGTCCAACCTTAATTTTAGGTACATTTTTACAAGTTGCGATTTTTTTTGGAGTGGGTAGGTTGTGTTCTGAACTAGGAGAACATTTTGGAACCTTTGGAGACTTTCCTACCATGTTTTAGGGCTGAAAAAAAAATGGTTTAGGATGGTTCATTGGTTGTTTATTATTGCTAAGTACCAAGTGCATAGGTCCTTTGTTGTCTAAGGCATCTTCTTTAATTCCAAATCAGATTTGGAGTTTTGGGGGAGAGTAGAGAGGTCCTTGGTGGGAGGTGAACGAAAATCCTAAGTGTTCTAAGTGTGGAGACTGACTTGGTCTAGCAAGGAGGAGAAGAATTGCTCTCTTGGAAGAAGAGAGATTTAAGTTAGAATTTTCCTTGAAATTGAAAGTGAAAACAAGCAAAGGTGGTGGTCTAGAGGTATCAAGAGTGAAGAATTTCTTGCAAGGAGAAGAGGTAGGGGAGCTAATCCTTTCTTGATTATGATCATGAATATGAGTATGAATGTGTTAAAATTTGGTAATGGTAGTTATCTATTGACTTGTGAAAAATTTGGGTTTCATGATTATAATTTCTTATTTTCGAGTTACTGTGGTGAAAAATTTCTATTAATTGTTTTCACCGTTGGATTTAGCTAAAAGTTTAGTATGTGAATCCTAAGACCTATTACTAAACTTTGACCGTTCGGATTTGAAAATAGAAGTCTGTAATTGGAGAAATAAATCCTGCAAGTTTGAGTAAATTAGTTGCCCCTGTAGTTCTGTTACTGAGTTGTCTCGGTATAATATAGATTCTGACCTATTGGACCGTTAGATCAACCTCAAAATTTGATATATGATCCCTAAGACATATTAATACACTTTTACCGTTCGGATTTGTAATTAGTAGTCTGTACTTGGAGATATATATCCTGCATGTTTGAGTGAATTAATTACCCTTGCAGTTCTATTACTGAGTTCCCTTGGTAAAGTATAGATTCTGACTTATGGGACTGTTAGATCAACTTGAAAATTGGATATATGATTCTTAGAATACATTATTACAATTTGACCGATCGGATTTGGAATTGAAGGTCTCTGTTTAGAGAAAGAAATTTCGAAAGTTTGAAATATTTGATGAACACTGCAATTCTGTTCTTAAGTTATAATGGTAAATATTTCATATATATTCCATTTACCGTTAGATTGAGCCCAAACTTTAGTATGTAGTTCATAAGACATATTAGGTGATCTTGACCGTTCAGATTTGGAATTAGATGTCTGTGCTTAGAGGAATTCATTCCGCATTTTGAGTTTAACCGAGAACCACTTAAGTTTCTGTCTCTGAGTTACCTCGGTAAAACCTCCATATCTACTTAGTTAACCGTTGGATTACCCTGAAATTTTAATATGTTGTTTCTAAACGATAGTGTCATACTTGGACCGTTCCGATTTTAAATCGGAGATACAGATTTATAGATATTAATTTCGTATCTTCTCAGGGATCTTAATATTGCTTAATTTATGTTTTTGGATCATTTATACATAAATTATGATTTCCGCCTCATTAACCGTTGGATTGGACTGAAAATTTTACCATATGAGTTAAACATGTTGTTTATTAGTTTGATTGGTTCAGATCTGTAATTAATGATATGAGTGAAGAGTAATATTTTCACGAAATAGTAAATTTATTTGTATTGGGTAAAAACTTGGATAATTATATTCTTAAATTGTATGTGTAGTTGTATTTTGGAGATTGGAGGATGAGTAATATAATATATTCTATATTAGAAAATTTAATTATATTGAACATTCTGAGTTGTAATAATTATTTGAGTTAAATCATGAATTGTAAATAAGTTGATGGTAAATTTGGATGGGTGGTATAGGCATTATTGCCATAATTGTAAATCTGAAATTTTATTTATTTTCCTACGACTTTGGTAAGTCGGGAGAGGAGAGGTTTGAAGTCGGACACTACTTTGGTAAGTAGGTGGGAAAATGAGAGGTGAATTTGACATAAACCGCACTGCTTTGGTAAGTAGGCGGAGTGTTCCACGCTATGCTACTTTGGTAAGTAGATAATATTACATTATTGTGCTACTTTGGTAAGTAGACAATATCACCTTGTTATACTACTTTGGTAAGTAGATCACCTCGTTAGATTACTTTGGTAAGTAGTCAGTATCACATGGTTATACTACTTTGGTAAGTAGATCACCTTGTTAGATTACTTTGGTAAGTAATCAGTATATCATGGTTATACTACTTTGGTAAGTAGACAGAAGGATTGTTGACTGCTGTGCTTTGGTAAGTAGGCAGATTAATAATATGTTGTATTGACTCTAGTGAATCGACTGATGATTTTGACTGGAGAAATATTATAAAGTATCAGTGTAATAGTTGGTTTTTGAGTATGTTTGAGATGCATGTATTTGACTGATTGCCACACTTGTGATGTTAGTAAGATTGTGGATGATGTATATTTCTTGAATCGGTTAGCTCACCCTACTGTTTGTGTTTGTGTTTGTGCATGTGAATGCGATGATCGTATAATGTGTGATATTATACGGGAGCAGAAACTATATCAGATGAATTAGCAGATGGTTCTGGACTCGCTTAGAAGATGAGAGATCTGTGGGGAAAAGGAGACATGGGGAATTTCTAAAATAAATCTGTGTTTGAATTTCCGAACTGTGAGAAATTTTAAATTTCAGAAGTTTATGAACTGTGTGGAATTTTATTTTCAGAAGACTTGTGCTGTAATAAAGAACTTAATATTTTATGGGTGTTGAAATTTGTTAAAGACGAATTACATATGTATTTTGTGGAAAATAAATTGTAACGCCTAAATCGGGGTGTTACACTGTTTGGTATCAGAGCCATGGTTTTCAAAAATCTTTTGGGGCTTTTGGGAAGTGAGCTCGTTAACTTCTGTTGTTGACTCTGTGATTTGTTGTGATTATTTTGTAGCTCTTTTGGAGAGCGTTGGTTTGAAAGGTAGAGATATGCATTGTTTTGACTTGTGTTTAAATTAATTTCTTTTGACGTATATGGTAGAACATGGCACGTCGATCTAACAATGTTGGTCAAACACCTCCAATTGATGATTTTAATCGGGCTGTTGATCGGATGATCAACGCAATGGAGAGGCAGCATACCACTCAGGAACCGAGGACTTATTCGAGGCTGAATGACTTTTTGAGGCACGACCCAACAAGGTTCAATGGAAGAGCTACGCCAGATAAAGCAGATGCTTGGATCAAGGACATTGAGAAGATCTTTCATGTGATCAAGTGCACAGATGAGGAAAAACTAGATTACGCAACCTTCATACTGAAAGAGGAAGCAGAGTACTGGTGGGATGGTATGAAGCGACTGATGGAATCTGATGAAGAGGCTATTACTTGGAACAGTTTCAAGGACAAGTTTTTGGAAAAGTACTTCCCGACTAGTGCCAAGATCGAAAGGGAGCAAGAGTTCTTGGCCTTGCGTCAAAGTGGGATGTCAGTGCAAGAGTACATCGACAGGTTTGAGTATCTTATCCGTTTTTATAGTCAGCACATGACGGAAGGGTGGAAGTGTCAAAGATTTGAGCAGGGTCTGAGGTATGACCTGAGGAGAATGATTGTACCTCTTGAAATCAAGAAGTTTCCAGCCTTAGTTGAGAAGACAAAAAAGGTGGAGTTACTGGAAATGAACCGAAACCGAGTTGACAAGACTCAGAAGGACAAGTTTATTAGAGGAAAGCCATGGAAGAAGCCATATCAGCGACCCCAACCGCTTATGCGAACAGCCGTGAAATGTTTTGAATGCGGTGGTGCGCACTACAAGAAGGATTGTCCTAAGCTCTCTGGAGTGAAGGTTGAAGAGAAGAGGTGCTTTGTGTGTAACAAGCCAGGACATTTCGCTCATGTTTGTCCTGAGAAGAAGATAGCATATGCACCACAACAACCAAGTTCTTCAGGCGTGAAGCCCAAGATAGCTGGAAGAGTTTTCGCTTTGACCGGTGAAGAGGCTGCAAAGCCAGGTAATCTCATCCTTGACACATGCCTTTTGTTTGGTAAATGTGTGCATGTATTGTTTGATTCCGGAGCTACGCACTCCTTTGTTTCTTCTACTTGTTTGAAAGACTTCAGTATACCGGTGAGTAATCTAAGGTATGAATTGGTGGTTTCGACACCAACATCGGGTCAGATCTCAACCAGTTCAATCTGTGTTGGATGCCCGATTGTAGTCTTCGGACGCAAGTTCAAAGTGAACTTGATTTCCTTACCTCTCGAAGGCTTAGATGTAATTCTGGGAATGGATTGGTTGACCGCCAATCACGTTCTTCTTGACTGTGGACAACAACGATTGGTTTTTCCAGACTCGGATGGTTTAGAACTGATCTCAACCAAAGAAGTTCTAAAGGATGTTAGTGATGGGGCCATGTGTTTTGTACTGGTAGCTCAAGAGAAGAAGAGTTTTGAGGTTCAGACGATGGGTATCCCAGTAGTGGAAGAGTTCGAGGATGTCTTTCCAGATGAAGTACCAGGGTTGCCACCAAGCAGGGAAGTGGAGTTCTCTATAGACTTGGTACCAGGAGCTGGACCAGTGTCTATGGCTCCGTATAGGATGGCTCCGACAGAGCTAGCAGAGCTGAAGAGACAAATTGAGGAACTACTGAAGAAGAGGTTTATCAGGCCGAGTGTGTCACCATGGGGAGCTCCAGTCTTGTTAGTAAAGAAGAAAGATGGTAGTTCAAGGTTGTGCATCGACTACCGGCAGCTGAATAAGTTGACGATTAAGAACAAGTACCCACTACCAAGAATTGATGACTTGTTGGATCAGTTGCGAGGAGCTGGTGTGTTTTCAAAAATTGACCTGAGGTCTGGTTACCATCAGATCTTGGTCAAATCAGAGGATAGTCAGAAGACGGCTTTCAGGTCACGTTACGGTCACTACGAGTATGTGGTGATGCCGTTTGGAGTGACCAATGCTCCTGCTATATTCATGGATTACATGAATCGAATATTTCGACCGTGGCTAGATAAATTTGTTGTTGTGTTCATAGACGACATTCTTATATATTCAAGGGATCGTGAAGAACATGCTGAACATTTGAGGATTGTGTTGGAGACTCTTAGGGAGCATCAATTGTTTGGGAAATTATCTAAATGTGAATTTTGGTTGGAGGAAATACAATTCCTTGGCCACGTGATTTCTGCCAAAGGAATTTCTGTAGATCCAACGAAGGTGGAGGCAGTGCTAAAGTGGGAACGTCCAAAGACGGTGTCAGAAGTAAGAAGTTTTGTGGGCCTAGCTGGTTACTACAGGAAGTTCGTCGAAGGTTTCTCCAAGATAGTGGGTCCTTTGACGCAGTTGACTCGTAAAGAACAACCTTTCTTATGGACCGACAAGTGTGAAACAAGTTTTGAAGAGATGAAGAAACGGTTGACAAGTGCTCCAGTATTAGCAGTCCCTGATACTTCTAAAGCTTTTGAAGTGTTTTGTGATGCTTCATACCATGGGCTCGGTTGTGTATTGATGCAGGAGAAGCGACCAGTAGCTTATGCATCGAGACAGTTGAAGGTGCATGAAAGGAACTATCCAACGCACGACATCGAATTAGCGGCTGTGGTTTTTGCTTTGAGGACTTGGAGGCACTATCTTTACGGATCACGTTTTCAAATCTTTAGTGATCACAAGAGTTTAAAGTATCTCTTCGATCAGAAGGAGTTGAACATGAGGCAGAGAAGGTGGATGGAGTACTTGAAGGATTTTGATTTTGAGTTACAGTACCATCCAGGGAAAGCAAATGTTGTAGCCGATGCTTTGAGTAGGAAGCGAATGCATGTGTCAGCTTTGATGGTGAAGGAGTTTGAATTAATAGAAAAGTTCAGAGATATGAACTTGGGATTACAGCTGAGCCAAGATCACCTTTGGTGTTGTCATTTAAAGATCACAAATGATTTCTTGGAAGAGATCAAATTGGGACAAAAGGAAGACACAAGTCTACAAGATACAGTGGAGTTGTTGGGAACGGATCAAGCTAAAGACTTCAGTTTGGGATTAGATGGTATTATTCGTTTTAAGAATAGAGTCTGCATTCCAGCAAAGGATGAGTTGAAGAAGATGATTCTAGAAGAAGGACACAAGAGTCGTCTTAGCATACATCCTGGTATGACTAAGATGTACAAAGACTTGAAAGAATCTTTCTGGTGGAGTGGGATGAAAAAGGATGTGGCAAAGTTTGTATCTTCTTGTTTGGTATGTCAGAAGGCTAAGATAGAACATCAAAGGCCAGGTGGAATGTTACAACAGTTGGATATTCCCCAATGGAAATGGGACAGCATCTCGATGGACTTTGTAACTCACTTACCAAGATCATTGAAGGGTCATGATTCCATTTGGGTGATAGTTGATCGATTGACGAAAAGTGCTCACTTTTTGCCAATCAACCTGAGAATGTCAATGCAGAAGTTGGCAGAGTTGTATATTCAGGAAATAGTGAGATTGCATGGTGTACCAAATAGCATTGTTTCAGATCGGGATCCAAGGTTTACGTCAAGGTTCTGGCAGCAATTGCAAGAGGCTTTGGGTTCAAAGTTAAGAATGAGTTCAGCATATCATCCTCAAACAGATGGACAAACTGAAAGGACTATTCAGTCATTGGAAGATCTGCTGAGAACGTGTGTATTGGATCATTTGGGAGGTTGGAGTGAGGTTTTGCCTTTGGTGGAATTCACATACAACAACAGCTTTCATGCGAGCATTGGAATGGCACCGTATGAAGCATTGTATGGGAGAAGGTGCAGGACACCTTTGTGCTGGTTTCAGGATGGAGAAACAATTTCAGTAGGTCCCGAGTTATTGCAGCAAACAACAGAAAAAGTCAAGTTGATACAAGACCGGATGCGTGCAACACAAAGTCGACAAAAATCTTATGCAGACAAGAGAAGAAGACCTCTTGAGTTCAACGAAGGAGATCATGTGTTTCTACGTGTGACACCATTACCGGCATAGGTAGGGCTATTAAATCAAGGAAGTTGTCACCAAAGTTTCTTGGTCCTTACGATATTCTTAGGAGGATTGGACCAGTAGCATATGAGGTAGCGTTACCACCACAGTTGGCGAACTTGCATAATGTGTTCCACGTGTCGCAGCTGAGGAAGTATGTCTCTGATCCGACTCATGTTTTGGAAACAGATGACATTCAAGTGCGTGAAGATCTTACTATCGAAGTGATGCCAGTAAGGGTGTTAGAAGTTCAAACAAAGAAGTTACGAGGAAAGGAAATTCATACAGTGAAGGTGCTTTGGAACGAGGAAACCCAAGAGATGACATGGGAGCTAGAGGATTATATGATAAAAGAATACCCTCATTTGTTTGAGTAACATCTTAATTTTCGAGGACGAAAATTTTTTTAAGGGGGGTAGAATGTAAGACCCTAGAACCTCAAGAATTTACCAAGTTGTAAAAAGTTCAAGTTATAATGTAAAATGGAATGCTGTCAGGTTTGACATGGTTTACTATTTTAATTATAACTTTTTGTAGAAAATATCAATTGAGTTGATTCTTGTTTTATTGGAAACTAGACTCAAATATCTTTAATTGGACATATAAATATAAATTTTTGGACTACCGGGCTAGCTGCAGTAAAATTATTAAAACTCGGAAACGTTAATCACGCTCAGGTATGTTCAGTTTTGACCTATGATGACTGTTTTGCTTATTACTTTCTCTACCGAACTCCAATTGAGTTGATTCTTGTTTCATTGGAAACTAGACTCAAAGAGCTTCAATTTGACTACTCATACGCATATTTTGGACTTCGGGAAGGTGTCTAACTGAGCTGGGGAAAACGTGACAGTGTTGCTGTCCAGGGGCTAGCGTCCAACCTTAATTTTAGGTACATTTTTACAAGTTGCGATTTTTTTGGAGTGGGTAGGTTGTGTTCTGAACTAGGAGAACATTTTGGAACCTTTGGAGACTTTCCTACCATGTTTTAGGGCTGAAAAAAAATGGTTTAGGATGGTTCATTGGTTGTTTATTATTGCTAAGTACCAAGTGCATAGGTCCTTTGTTGTCTAAGGCATCTTCTTTAATTCCAAATCAGATTTGGAGTTTTGGGGGAGAGTAGAGAGGTCCTTGGTGGGAGGTGAACGAAAATCCTAAGTGTTCTAAGTGTGGAGACTGACTTGGTCTAGCAAGGAGGAGAAGAATTGCTCTCTTGGAAGAAGAGAGATTTAAGTTAGAATTTTCCTTGAAATTGAAAGTGAAAACAAGCAAAGGTGGTGGTCTAGAGGTATCAAGAGTGAAGAATTTCTTGCAAGGAGAAGAGGTAGGGGAGCTAATCCTTTCTTGATTATGATCATGAATATGAGTATGAATGTGTTAAAATTTGGTAATGGTAGTTATCTATTGACTTGTGAAAAATTTGGGTTTCATGATTATAATTTCTTATTTTCGAGTTACTGTGGTGAAAAATTTCTATTAATTGTTTTCACCGTTGGATTTAGCTAAAAGTTTAGTATGTGAATCCTAAGACCTATTACTAAACTTTGACCGTTCGGATTTGAAAATAGAAGTCTGTAATTGGAGAAATAAATCCTGCAAGTTTGAGTAAATTAGTTGCCCCTGTAGTTCTGTTACTGAGTTGTCTCGGTATAATATAGATTCTGACCTATTGGACCGTTAGATCAACCTCAAAATTTGATATATGATCCCTAAGACATATTAATACACTTTTACCGTTCGGATTTGTAATTAGTAGTCTGTACTTGGAGATATATATCCTGCATGTTTGAGTGAATTAATTACCCTTGCAGTTCTATTACTGAGTTCCCTTGGTAAAGTATAGATTCTGACTTATGGGACTGTTAGATCAACTTGAAAATTGGATATATGATTCTTAGAATACATTATTACAATTTGACCGATCGGATTTGGAATTGAAGGTCTCTGTTTAGAGAAAGAAATTTCGAAAGTTTGAAATATTTGATGAACACTGCAATTCTGTTCTTAAGTTATAATGGTAAATATTTCATATATATTCCATTTACCGTTAGATTGAGCCCAAACTTTAGTATGTAGTTCATAAGACATATTAGGTGATCTTGACCGTTCAGATTTGGAATTAGATGTCTGTGCTTAGAGGAATTCATTCCGCATTTTGAGTTTAACCGAGAACCACTTAAGTTTCTGTCTCTGAGTTACCTCGGTAAAACCTCCATATCTACTTAGTTAACCGTTGGATTACCCTGAAATTTTAATATGTTGTTTCTAAACGATAGTGTCATACTTGGACCGTTCCGATTTTAAATCGGAGATACAGATTTATAGATATTAATTTCGTATCTTCTCAGGGATCTTAATATTGCTTAATTTATGTTTTTGGATCATTTATACATAAATTATGATTTCCGCCTCATTAACCGTTGGATTGGACTGAAAATTTTACCATATGAGTTAAACATGTTGTTTATTAGTTTGATTGGTTCAGATCTGTAATTAATGATATGAGTGAAGAGTAATATTTTCACGAAATAGTAAATTTATTTGTATTGGGTAAAAACTTGGATAATTATATTCTTAAATTGTATGTGTAGTTGTATTTTGGAGATTGGAGGATGAGTAATATAATTATTCTATATTAGAAAATTTAATTATATTGAACATTCTGAGTTGTAATAATTATTTGAGTTAAATCATGAATTGTAAATAAGTTGATGGTAAATTTGGATGGGTGGTATAGGCATTATTGCCATAATTGTAAATCTGAAATTTTATTTATTTTCCTACGACTTTGGTAAGTCGGGAGAGGAGAGGTTTGAAGTCGGACACTACTTTGGTAAGTAGGTGGGAAAATGAGAGGTGAATTTGACATAAACCGCACTGCTTTGGTAAGTAGGCGGAGTGTTCCACGCTATGCTACTTTGGTAAGTAGATAATATTACATTATTGTGCTACTTTGGTAAGTAGACAATATCACCTTGTTATACTACTTTGGTAAGTAGATCACCTCGTTAGATTACTTTGGTAAGTAGTCAGTATCACATGGTTATACTACTTTGGTAAGTAGATCACCTTGTTAGATTACTTTGGTAAGTAATCAGTATATCATGGTTATACTACTTTGGTAAGTAGACAGAAGGATTGTTGACTGCTGTGCTTTGGTAAGTAGGCAGATTAATAATATGTTATATTGACTCTAGTGAATCGACTGATGATTTTGACTGGAGAAATATTATAAAGTATCAGTGTAATAGTTGGTTTTTTGAGTATGTTTGAGATGCATGTATTTGACTGATTGCCACACTTGTGATGTTAGTAAGATTGTGGATGATGTATATTTCTTGAATCGGTTAGCTCACCCTACTGTTTGTGTTTGTGTTTGTGCATGTGAATGCGATGATCGTATAATGTGTGATATTATACGGGAGCAGAAACTATATCAGATGAATTAGCAGATGGTTCTGGACTCGCTTAGAAGATGAGAGATCTGTGGGGAAAAGGAGACATGGGGAATTTCTAAAATAAATCTGTGTTTGAATTTCCGAACTGTGAGAAATTTTAAATTTCAGAAGTTTATGAACTGTGTGGAATTTTATTTTCAGAAGACTTGTGCTGTAATAAAGAACTTAATATTTTATGGGTGTTGAAATTTGTTAAAGACGAATTACATATGTATTTTGTGGAAAATAAATTGTAACGCCTAAATCGGGGTGTTACATTATGGTAGTTAAATGCAAAACTAACTTTACTTAAAGTAATAGAATTAAATTTACTGGTAAGTATAATACTTACAATCTATTTCAAACATAAATTTATATTTACCACATAATATGTATTCAGTAATTCAAAATAACAAACAATAATACCAATAGTAATAATAATAATAACATGGAAAATTCAAATTTTTACTTTATATTATTAGTTATACATTAATTTTTATCATAAAATAAAAATTAATTAGGAATGAACATTAAGCAATCAAGATACGTAGAAGATAATGGTTACGAGTCTAAAACTTGAAGCTTATGAAAATTTTGTTAGAAACAGAATTTAAAATTAGAGACACGTATTCAATAAAAAGAGAAATCAAAGTTAAAAATAAAATAGACATGTTAAATCAAATTATCTACCATCTATTTAAATTTAACATATGTGCATAAATTTATATTAATAATCGGTTCGATATTTATATCTTACATGATTATTCAGTAGCTAATTTTTGTTTCCAAAGAGTTATAATCATGGCACTGTATTTTTTATTTAAGGATTATTAATGATAAAACAATGTTGTGAAATCTTTACGAAGCACGTGAAAACACAACACTTGGAGGGTTGTTTTAACTAGTATAAGTGGAATGGTAAGAGAGGATTCGTAGGCTTCAAAAGTAAACTTCTTCCACCATAACGATGAGATGCTACTCCATAATGCCGTTGTCATGCAGATTTTGTGTAATACGTAGTTTGAACCTGCTCACGATCAGAAAAGTTTTCTGTTGATTTTTCAGAGTTGGAAATCTCCAGATTATCAGTTCAAATTAATGCAGAATCATCACAGTCAGATATTTTCTCTTTTCTGTCAATAGGTGGGCCATTCTCTGATGCAGAAGAAAACAAAACGGTTGTGCTTCCACATTCTTCGAGCTTCCCAGATTTTGGTCAAAAACACGGGATCTTCCACGTTTTCAAACACATGCTACATGATTTCTCTCAGCCATTTTCAACCTAGCCATTTCCAAAAACCTACTGTGTGACATTTTGGAGATCCTCTCTCGCTTCTTGAATGGTTTCTGTCAACTTGGACTCACGGTAGGATTCACATGCTTTGAGCCCAATCAGAATCGGTCAGTTTCGTAGTGAAGTAAGTTTAATCCAAAAATCTTCTTATTTAGGGTTTTTGTTTTCTCATAAAAACTCTGTAATAGAAAAATCTCAGGTTTTTTCAGGAAGAATCTGGAAAGGGTCAATCCATTTGGTGAATAATGACTTCTGGGTAGAATTTGCAGGAACGTGAAGATTATATAAGGCTAATGCCGAGAGTGAGAGGAGGTTAATTGAAAATTGACGTAGGAGAACAGAATATCATTGTTTTCGAGTTGGAGAATCTAGAGACAATTCCTTACTTAATTCTCTTAGGTGCGCAATTCGCTTCTTCATGCTTTTGTAATTTTTTCGTCAAATGTTTCTTCTGCAAGGGTAAGATAACATCTACTTTTCATCACCCGCTACATCATATTTCTTTCCATTTTTCCTCAATTCCCATTTCCTTCCCTTCTACACCTCCATTCCTTTTCGTCCTTTCATCACTTTCATTTCTCGCCACTTCCTACAGAAACACCACAAACCGACCATCTCCGTCATCCTTCCACACACAGTTTTAAGCATGAAAAAAGGTCAAACGATAGCGGCGCTTGTGCTGATAGAGTTTGCCCACGCATCTGTGACATCGGCGCTGGTTCCGACAGTAACTGGCGCCGTCGTCGCTTATAGAATTGAAAATTGAAAATTTTATTATTCTAGCATTTAAAATAGAAAAATAAATTATTAATATTTAAATACAGGTTTAAAGTAGTTTTTAAAAAGTATACGAAAATAATTTAATTAAATAACAGTATATTAATAATTGAAGAGATAAATATAATATAAAAATTCATATGATAAAAATATATGTTTGAAATAAATACTAATTTGAAATTGATTGATATTATCTTTTTTAATTACTGATTATTAATATAATTAAAAATAAAATAATTTTGATACTCGCAATGATATTAAGACAAAAACCTGATATATGTAGGACGTTTTTGTTAGTTAAATGCAAATTAACTTTTACCTGATGTAAGAAAATTAAATTTACTGCTAGGTATAATACTTACAATCTATTTCAAACTTAAAATTTTATATTTACCACCTACATATGTACTCAGTAAAAACTCCAACTAATAAAACAATAATTTTAACGTGGAAAATTCAATTCTTATTTTATGTTATTAATTCTACATTAATTTTTTCATAAAATAAAATTAAGTAAGAGTGAACATCAAGCAAATAGGAAAAATGATACTCGACAACGTTTTTTGACAACATTTTCGACACAGGACACGTGTCAGCGTTTGAGTGGTTGAGGTTTTTGCAGGAAAAAGCTGCTGCGTCTGAGAAAGTCTGATAGAAATCTGCTTCAACGCTGACGTGCGAGGACGGGCACGGGCAGTCTGGTTGTGCGTTTCAAAAATTGAAATGAAAAGGGAGCGGTCAGGGTTTTGTTTGGCGTTTGAAATTTGAATTTCATTTTTGAACAATTTTAGAGAGAAGTGAAGGTTGAGAGAGAGTCTAACCTAGAGAGAGCCCGAGAGAGTTGGAGAGAGAGAAAAAAACAAAAAAAAAACCGACGGACTGGTTGCCGGAGTGCGCCGTTGAAGGTCGAAGGCCGTGTCGGAGAGATCGAAACCCTCCAGCCCGTTCCGTTTGACGGCGCCGCAGCTCCGACGTCGACCGCTCGACGCGAAGACGGGATCGTGTTTGGTCCGTTCCGGCCCAGCGACTTAGGGAGGCGTTGAAGGTGTCGCTTCGTCCCAGGTGGTTCCGTCCCTGTCCCGGAGTGCCGCCGGAGTGCCGCGGGAGATTCGCCGGAGTTTGGGATGTTCGGAGGACCAAAAAGAGGGGTTTTCCGGGTTGTCAGTCCACCCACACCTTAGGCAATCGGCTCTGTTCCAACCGCCACGCGTGGTCTTCACTCAAGGTTGGTTTCTTTTTTGATTTGTCAGTGCAATGAATGTTGAATACATGGATGATGTTGTATCTGGATTTGATTTGCTTATGTATGAAACGTCTCCCAAGTGGATGTTGTTCTGTTCCCAATTTTTATACAACTTCTTTGCTTAATCTTACATTGTTCTGTTGTTAATAAAATGTTAAGAATTGTTCCCAAATTACTTAGAAGTAGCTGAAATGAGGGAAAACAAACAAGCCACACCAAAATGAGAGTGATGGACGTAGTTGGCCTTGGTGTGCAAAAACTGGCACCCAGGTACCCACTTATTTCAGTTTTTGTGTTGGTGTAGTGTTATTATACATTGAATTCTGTGTTATTTTGATTTGGGGATTACTGTCATGTTGGTCACCTCCTGTCTAGTTCAAATATCTGGCATTTCTTAAAGAGAGTTTAAATTAAATTCATTGTGCTTGAATATGAATACTATGTATTAAGTTTCCGTTTTCTGTTCATTCACACCCCATCCGTCTAGCAGTTCCAGCAGCACGCCCATGAGAAGCTTGGGAGCTGCAACGTTGGAAGCATTCACGTCCAGCTGCATCAAACAGCAGCAACGACAACACACACCGTCTTCAAGTCCAGCCGAATTGGATGCACATGTTGAGATGGGAGAGAAGTGGAAAGCTGACACAGACCTTGTTTATTCCAGCATGGGCAGCGATGGTGTGCAGAACATGCAGAAGTGTAAACAAAATGGAGGGCCCCACATGGCTTTATCTGACAGAGAAGCAAAAGAGTGATGGAAGAAATTCATTAAAGGTTGCTAATGGGAGACAACAGCATGGCAACCTGGCTGGAAACGCACGAGGCAGCACCAGAACGAGACTTGAGAATTTGGCTTTGTGTATTGTAATGAATTTTAATTTGAATGAACAATGTCATTTAATTTCCTGTTACTGAATTGTCAATTTTATTATACTGATGCGATTAAATTTCTTCTGAAATCTGATCTGTGTTGTTGTGTCTGCCATTTAATTTATACTGTTGTTGATTGTTTGAAATTTAATTTTTACGTTTGTTTGTACTGATAGCTTTATTGTGCGAGTTTACTGTTCCTGCAATTGCGTTTCTGCTGGTTTTGAATTCTGCACGTTTACTGTTTCTGCCTGTCAAACCGTTCGGTCTTTAACGTCACTGTTAGAGTCGTTCGTCCATCTTTCATCTGATTTTTACTTCCTCTGTGACGTTCGGCTTGTCTCTGTGTTCATGCTTGTTGTTTATCGACCGTTCGTTCTTAATCTTCATACCGTTCGGTCTGTTAGAGATCGAATGGCTCCTTCATTTATACTTACATCTACCGTTCGAGCCTCCTCTGTGCGCGCTGGACGAGCGTCCCTTCTGGGCGACAAGCGTCTGGACGAGCGTCCTCAGTCAGCGTTGTCCGCTAGCTGGGCGAGCGATCTCCGCTCTCTGGACGAGCGTCCAATTACTGGACGAGCGTCCACTTGCTGGACGAGCGTCCACTTGCTGGACGAGCGTCCACTTGCTGGACGAGCCTCCTGTGCGCGCTGGACGAGCGTCCTCTGCGCGCTGGACGAGCGTCCCCTCTGGGCGCCAAACGTCTGTGCGAGCGTTCTCCGCTAGCTGGGCGAGCGATCTCCGCTCTCTGGACGAGCGTCCAATTACTGGACGAGCGTCCACTTGCTGGACGAGCGTCCACTTGCTGGACGAGCGTCCTCTGCGCAGCCTCCTCTGCGCGCTGGACGAGCGTCCCCTCTGGGCGACAAGCGTCTGGGCGAGCGTTCTCCGCTAGCTGGGCGAGCGATCTCCGCTCTCTGGACGAGCGTCCACTTTCTGGACGAGCGTCCACATTCTGGACGAGCGTCCTCTCCGCGCTGGACGAGCCTTCTCTGAGTGCTGGCCGAGCGTCCTCTGCGCTGCGCGCTGGACGAGCGTCCTGGCTTGCTGTTGGATGGGCGTTCTCTTCTCGATGCTGACAGCCAAATGATGCGCTCCTAACGTCCTAACGGCTCACAGTTGAGGACGAACGGTCACAGCAACAGTCAAAAATAAACTTAGACAACATAGTTTGTAGAATACTATTTGGACGACTACTATTCACTGGGCACTTTAAGGAACGAACGTTACAACAGAACAAACGCCATTTACGAGCCGAACTCTATTTGGCCGAACGTCCCAAAATGCTTTGGACGCATACTACTGGACGAACGCTATCTGGGCGAGCGCTATCTGGACGAACGTCACTTTCCGAGCCGAACACTATTTTGGCGTACGTCATTTCCGAACGCCAGGAGGAACACAATTTGACCGAACGTCACAAAATTGATATGGACGAACGCTACTGGACGAACGCTCAACACCAGGCCGAACACTTCTCTGGACGATCGCTACGGGACGAACGCTACGGACGAACGCTCAACAACAGGCCGAAACACTTCTCTGACGAACGTCATAACTCGCTAATAATGCCGAACGTTATACCATTTGGAAGGACGAACGCTACACTCATAGGAAAGGACGAACGCTACACTCATAGGAAAGGACGAACGTTACACTCATAGGAAAGGACGAACGCTACACTCATAGGAAAGGACGAACGCTACACTTTAAGGACGAACGCACATGCAGTCAAAAGCCGTACGTTCATAGACGATTACAATCGAAACAAGATATATAAGCACCGTCTGGAACGAACGTACATAGATAACGAAACTCAATAGGTAAACAGTGTTTGGGACGAACGCACATACAGTCAATATTGAGAAACCGAACGCCCACCATTTCTCTTACATCAAAACCGAACGTTTAAAAGGCTGAGGTGGAGTACTGTTTGGACGAGCGCTAACACACACGAAACCGAACGTCTAATATTACTATTTCTCAAAAGACCGAACGCTCTTAGCGAATGGGACGAACGTCCCATTTTCACTCCAAAATTTTGAACGAACGCGCGAATCTGCAGAATTCTGCAGATTTCGCAGGTTTTCCAGAAATCGAGAAAATCCCAACTTTCAAAATGACATTGATTTTTTAATGAATTTTTTTTAACACTTATTGGACATGCAAATGATCTTCAACCATTGATTATGTCATTTATTGAACATTTCTTTGATGATTTGTAACAAAAAATATGTACATTCAAACCTAATCATCACAATTTCAAAGAGTGATAAGAAATCCATAAATGACATTCGTACTATCCATTTTGTAACAACCCTAAATGTTGCAACACTTCATTCCTCCACACAATATGACGTCCGATGAAGATTGACTAACTGTATTATTTTCATCTATAGATGGCTTACTGTTATCATCCTCGTCAGCAAACATATCATAATCACCTTCACCAGTGCTAGAGGCTTCTCCACTAGCCAAATGTTGATTTGATGGGCCTTCTTTTGCCCGGGCTAACTTCTCATATCCTTCTGAAAAGGGGAGAATGTAGAAGGCATAAGCATTAAGCAGTTAATACCACGAAACAGGCACCCTTCACTCCTTCTCATAAACCTAAATATCGACAACATCATAGAAAGAAGAAAGAAGAGCCAAGGAAAAATTGACAATTAATAACCTGCCCCAAAATCCAACACTTAACTAATATGGAGGCCCAAAGATAGTTTCTCCAAACACTAAGAATGAACAAACACCATGTATGATATTGATAATAGAACAATAAGTTCTATCTTGCATCATGACCATAATAACAACATAAGTTGAACAGTATTATAATAGTAAAACCAAGTAGTTAAATCAAATAAATTATAAAATCAAACAGCATATTACATCATGTTGTTAACAATGTAAACATAATGAAACAACAAACATAATATAAGTAGAATAAAGCATAGTGTATAACACTAACCCGCTTCACGATCAAAAACCTCTCGCTTTTCATGATAAACATCTGCGAAAAAGGTCAAGGAGCCAAAGTTAAGCATAATGTAGGCATAGCAACTAAAGAAACAGTGAATCAAAACAAGCCGCATGACATAGAGTCTCATCAGCCTATCTAAATGATTACATGTTTACACAATGCATAATATCTACAAAGCCCGGAGGGATTAACTCAACTGTATTCACCATTCTCCATCAGCTTCATAGCATCCTCAGTTAGCTGGTCAAATACAACCTTAGTCTCAGCAGACATTTTTTCCTTTCTGTCACTGTTACCTTTTAGCCTTCTCAAGGCTTGCAAAACCTATTGGAAGAATATCGGTTAATACTGCCCAACTAATGAACCTCAAAAAACTCTTAACGAAGTAGATATATGATATATAATTCCAGCCTAGTCAAGTATAAAGATTTACAAGATATAAAGAGAACATGTAAATGAACATGATATAAAATTAATAATTGCAGTTAGATACAAGCCAAATATAACTTTAAACATTGTTTCTTATATTTTTATCTTTATGAACACCATTAATCCTTTATTTTGAAAAAATGGCAATTAACAGGCTTTCTCTGATAACGGTTTAGGGTTGCCATACTCAACTCAAGTTAAAAGTAAATTTGCATACGCAACTATGGAGTCAACAGCAGATTCGGGTTCTCTTATTTTCTGTATTTATTTGTTCCAACTTGAAAAGCACAATGTCAAAATTACACATTCCTTACACGTTCAGATTTGAGAGTAAAATATTTTTAACTGGATAATATTTTTTAAGAATATGAACTACCCTTAGCAAGAAATTCCACAACTCCTTGGCCACATAAAAATCCAATGATTGCCTAAACAAATGGATGATCTACAACTACTCTGGAGTGAATTGGAAAATAAATATTGTATTTTACAATGATACTTCAGTAGAACAAAGAAAAAAAAATCAGAAAATTAAGAATGATAAAATACATACATACCGTTTCCCCAAGTTCAAGAACATTTGCAATCCGCCTCTTCATGACGGCAATATCTTTAGAAGAAAGGTCCGGCGGCACTCCGGGACAGGGACGGAAGCAGCTGGGACGAAGCGACACCTTCAACGCCTCCCTAAGTCGCTGGGCCGGAACGGACGGAACACGATGCCGTGTTCGCTTCGACCGGTCGACGTCGGACCCGCGGCGCCCCTGAAACGGAACGGGCTGGAGGCGTTCGATCTCTCCGACACGGCCTTCGACAGTGAACGGCGGCACTCCGGCAAGCACTCCGTCTCTCTCTCGCTCGTGAACCCTTTCTCCAACTCTCTCGTCTCTCTGTCTAGGTCACAGCATCCGTCCCCAATGTTCGCGCGGCTTCTCTCTACGAAGTTCGAAAATGAATTTCAAATTTGAAACGCAACTTTTACTCTGCCCGTGCCCGTCCCTCGCCACGTCACAATTGAAGCAGTTTTTCTCAGATTTCACCAGCTTTTTCCCTCAAAACGTGGACCGCTCATATGCTGACACGTGTGCTGTGTCGAAATGTTGTCAAAATTTGTTGTCTAAGTATCATTTTCCTTATGAAAATGTATTTTCAAACTCAACTTTTCTCTTACTTTCATTTCACTCTTCCTTTTATTAATAAAATATTATATGTAATAAATAAAAATAAATGTAAACAAAATATTGAAATAAATAATAATATTTATGGGTTTCATATGTAAATGGAAGTATATAAAAAAACGACCAAATTAGTAATTTCTGTGAATTGTATATCCACTTATGTTCAATTCATAGTGTTTTTATTTTTTATTTTGAAATATACAGTAAAAAATAATATGTTATACTTTTTCTTTTATATAAATGAACGCTTTTATGGTGTTATATGGCTGTACATATTCTTTCGATGTTTTCCATTCTTTCTACCGTTGTAATGCTAGCAATAAATAACTTAAATATCTTATTATCACTATCAGTATTTAAAAGGTTGATTGAATTTTTAAACCTCTATTATCATTTAAGATTTATTATAAAAATGGTAATGCATATCCGAAACTAATTATTAACCATGCACGTTGAGGCAATAGTAAGAAAGAATATCCCAAAATTAGCAACTATATAATAGAATATTAACATGTATTAATATGATAAAACAATTTTACAATTAAAAAGAGCAGTGTGCAAAAATGGCCGAACGGCCTTACATATACACACAAAATGACGAGCGTTCACGAAAGCATAATGACGAACGGTTTACAAAACAATGACCGAACGTCCTAATATTTACAAACAAAAGAAGAGCGCTCGCTCACAGCCACTCGCTCTAATAACTAAAACTAACTAAGAACCGAACGCCTTCACTGTTCGGCCTTCACTTCCACGTCTACTAGATTTTCTTCAACTAGGATTTCTTCTTCAAGCGCTTGCTCCAGAGAAGCCTCTCCATCTGCTCACATCCACACGGATGATCATTGCAAGGACATGACGGATATACATATACAGACAATACAATGGAAAATACAAGGGTAAGCTTATTGAATTTAATTCAAATCAAACATACTTTTCATACATATCAAATACACAATCAAATAAGTCACAACACATACATTTCATTCAACCCTTAACTCAATCAAAATCCTGATACTAGACCGACCGTCCGGACTTGTATGAATTCTGTGTAGCTACGACGTCCGTGCACCCAGGTGGAAGAGCTGGAATACTCGTCAGCTGCCACCTGAGGTTAGTCCGTTCTGTCCAAGTTACAGTTATGGACTAAGACCTCCTGCCATTTCCACACATGACATGCTCCTCTCTACTTGAGAACGAGCACTCACGGAATATCAGGATGACCCGTCAGCTAAGCTTACCACATTCATACTTTACAAAATCTCAATTTCCATCCAAGAGTCGTTCCTCCATGGAACGCTCGTTCAAAAACCATAATCACAATTTCAACTCTTATAGTGTTCGCACATCTTAATTCTTCCTCTTAAATACATTTTCATTCTATGTTCCACTTGCCTAAAAAGACGAACGTTCACTCCCCTCCATAACGAGGACGAACGTCGAGAGCGAGACCGAGAAAGACTCCTTTAAATCAGTTAAATGAACTGACTTTAGTACGACCCGAATAACACTTAGAATAATTTAAATTCAATAACTCTGGGACGAATCAAATGGATAGAAACTCACAATTGTTTAGATAAAGAATCCGAAACACGATTTAATTCAAGAGTCAACCGCCAGTCAATGACCGAGCGTTAAAAATGAAACTTTTGGACGATCGTCACTGAAATCTTGGACGAACGTTACTAGGATTATTGGACAAACGCTATTTAAATATTAGGACGAACGCTAGGAGAATTCAGGACGAATGCTATTACCGTTTCGTTGATAATTAAAGAAGGAACGAACGTTCGGTATATGACCGAGCGTTCTTTTTCCACATACACATTTGGACGAGCGTTCGGTATCAGACCGAGCGCTACTTATCACTTACTCTTTGGGACGAGCGTTCGGTCTAAGACCGAGCGACACTTAGGACGTACGTTTTTATATCGAGGCTCTTAGATGAATTCAAATTCATATAAAATTGGGATTTATATAAGAGGAGATATTTAAAGTCTCTGTTTTAATAATTTGACTAAAAGTTTAAAGGGCTATTATCAGGCTTCTCAATTCCTACACAACACTCATGATGTTTACGTCTGGCTGAAAGCACAACGTAAAGCTATATAAGAGGGCGTTCGTCCTCAAAAGGAAATCCTTTCCAAATGACAGGGTTCGACTACTTCAAAGAATTTTACTATGAATACCGTACGGTCAATGACCGTATCGATAACGAACGTTCATTTTCATATACATCTCATTTTCAATTTCTCCCTTACAGTAACTCATTTTCCAGTATAAACTTACAGTCATTTAATCAATCATACTATGGTATTTTCCATACTTCTCAAGCTTTTAATCAAAATCATATACTAACATCAAATATCAAAATCGTACCACATACAACTTTTACAGAACATTCATACACCCAGCATATAATTTCCAGTACATACATGCATCGTTTTCTCATATCATATCAGAATCATATTCATAAACTCAAAAGTTCAATATCATAAATTCATATTTTCCAACATCACATAACGCACATGCAGTACAAAAATCATGCGAATTAAATTCTAATAAGCTTCCCTTACCCGGATTGTAGTGAACTTCCTAAAAGTGAGTTGTTTCTACTCGTCCAAAGGTGGCTTTCTATTCTCAAGGTTCCTCTTAAACTCTTCAACTAAAATAACCAAAAGAGAATGAAGGGCTTAGTCTACACCATTTCCTGCAACTGAACCATTTTGCAGGAACTCCAGAATGATGTCCAAGTGAACTTACCAGAACTGTAAGTTGTTTCGGTCATATGAGCTCTCGGGCAGGGAATGTCCTTACGATGCTGAAAGGTGAACGGAGCAGAGAATGGTGAGTTGCAGAAGAGAGAAAGATCAGAGTTCTAGAGAGATGGAGGAGAAAAGGAAAAGTCTGAGTTTGAAAGGAAGAGGTGCGCGTAGAGAGTGGAGATTTTCCAGAAAGTTACTTTTGTTCAAATCCCTGTCATACGGACGAGCGTCCCTCTAGACGACACCTGCACCCCCCACTGACTTCAGAAGTTTCCAAATTGACAAGTGGCGTGCATGCAGGGCTCGTTCTCAGTGGATTTTTAATGCATGAATTGCGTGGCATGGCGCATTAATGGAAGCAGAGAGGTGACTAAGCAGAATAATTAATGGGGCGTGACAAAGAAACTCTTCAAAAAGATTATTCAAGATAAAATAAATTCAGCTATAATATTTATCTTTTAATTAACAGTAATGTGTATTTGAAAAGAACAATTACATTTTGACACTTAAATATTTTTTACACTTACTTAGCATTATCTTTCAAAATCTATTTTTATTTGTAAAAACAAAAGTTTACTTTTTTAAATTATTATTTTACCAAGTAGATTGTTAAATGATCCATCTGTGAGAATGAAAATTGTATTATGTCATCACCATTAAAAACACACTAAAAACTCCATTTGAGTGGAAAATAAATGGAGTTTTTCAAATGGCTGTTCGGTTTTGGAGAGTAGAAGTAAAACTTAGTTTTTCAAAATTCACACTACTCTCTCATCAATTTATAACAGATACAGTGGATTGTTCAGTGAGATTGTAAGAGTGTGTATAAGAAAAATATTTCACATATGAAGGGGAAGGATTCTATGATTAAAATCTTATATTCTCAGGATCCACTCTGCTTGTATTTTATGATCTTCAATGATCCGATCTTATCTTTCATTTCTGGTATCTATACAGGTTTCGGTTCCACTCTTCTAAAGTTCTCAGTAAACTTTATCACTATATTACTATACTTCATTAATGGGATCATATTGTAAAATAGTAAAACTTTATTCGATGTTTATTTTACGTTTGGTGTTTATGGTTGGAAAAATTTGATGAATTTGTGCTTAATTTGTTCATAGACAGAGATAGCCGTATAACAGCTTTCTTGTGTAGAATTGCCAAATGACTGGAATCATTGAAGTTCAGTCCAGTGGAAAGTATTTATTAATATTTGTCAGTAATTATTCTTTACTGAAAAACTTGATTAACTAATTTTGATAAGGTCTTTTCAATCATATCTTTTTTAATTTGTAAGACTTAAATCCGGCTTAGAGTTACTTGAAAGGATCCTATTTAGATCAATGTTAAAATGGAAGCTTAATTATTGCCAAGGGAAAAATACTGTTTTCTAAGTGAACAAATTTAAAAAAATTACAACAGAAAATTGTTTTCTATTTTCACGTACTATGCAAATGAACAACAGAAGAGATGCACCGAGGGCAACACAAAAATAAGCAATCGGTATGCATGGTATGAGCCAAAGGGTCAATCAGACGCAGATTGAGCAAAATCAACAAAAGCTATGTTAATTAAGGTTGAGATACCAAATCAATCATAAAAGTTTGTTTTCATCACATAGCAGGAGGCAAATCAGCACAGCAAAACACTAAATTGGAAAAGCTTCTACCCATTCTTGCCTATTATATTTTCATAGAGGCTCTCAAGCTTCTTCAGATAATCCTCAAATACATATGCTTCCTCATTCTGATTTTTACCATCCAGCAATTTTTGTACCCTTCTGAATTGCCAAACAAATACTCAACCTTGTCGATGAGCTAAGTTTAGAAATCATATCTTTCTTTTTCAAAGCATTATTCATCTTGTAAACGTAGTTATCCAAAGAATTAATTGCTTTGGACTTTCTGAGGAATTTCTTATCTGCCGCCCGAAAATTCTCAGCTTCTTGAATCATTCTCATAATTTCTTCAGGAGACAGTCTCTCTTTGTCATTGGTTATGATAATCTCATTCTTATTTCCAGTGGTTTTTTCCTCAGCTGAAACAGTTAACATACCATTTGAATCTATGGCAAAGAATACATCCAAAGGATGGCCACGAGGAGCAGGAGGAAATCCAGAAAGAACAAAAGAACCTAACAAATTGTTATCACTGGCTCTTGCTCTCTCACCCTCATAAACTTTAATCGACGCGCTATATTCGTTATCGATTGTTGTGTGGAATACTTTTGTCTTGCTCACGGGAATGGTAGTGTTCCTGGGAATGACCACACTCATGACATCTGGCCTTGCGCTTATACCAAGGGATAGAGGTGTAACATCCAGTAGCTCCAAGTTTGGAACATTCTTCATACCTTCATTCAGCAAAGCAGCCTGAACAGCTGCACCATGAGCGACAGCCTCATCAGGGTTGATGCTCTTGCACAGATCCTTTCCATCAAAGAAGTCACGCAGTAGTTCCTGCACTTTTGGAATCCTGGAAGAACCACCAACAAGCACAACATCGTCTACACTGCTCTTGTCCATCTTAGCATACCCAAGACATCTATCAACTGTCTCCATACATTCTTCAAAGAGCTCCAGATTAATTTCCTCAAACTTTGCACGAGTGATTGAAAAGCAGAAGTCAATGCCCTTAAATAACGCATCTAACTCAATATCTGTGGTGATATCATATGACAGTATCCTTTTTGCCCTCTCACATGCAGTTCTCAACCTCCTTAGGGCTCTCGGGTTCCCACTAATATCTACCTTGTTCTTACTGTTGAACTCCTTCACAAAGTAGTTCACCATTCGATTGTCAAAATCTCCTCCTCCAAGATGAGTGTTTCCAGCGGTAGCCCTAACTTGGAAGACCTTGTTCTGAATTGTGACGAGAGACACATCAAAAGTACCACCACCAAGATCAAAAAGGAAAACATTTCGCTCCCCAACACAGTTAGTCTTCTTGTCAAGGCCATATGCAATAGCTGCAGCAGTTGGCTCATTGATTATCCTCATAACATTGAGACCAGCAATGGTACCGGCATCTTTGGTGGCTTTACGTTGAGAGTCATTGAAATAAGCAGGCACTGTGACAACAACATTCTTCACTGGTGTTTCCAAGTACGCCTCGGCAATCTCCCGCATCTGCATGAGAACCATAGATGAGATTTCTTCGGCACAGAGGAACTTCTCCTGACCCTTGTATTTAACCACGATCATAGGCTTGTCGTTAGCACCTGCAACAACCTTGAATGGCCATAACATTTTATCTTTTTGAATAAAGGGATCACTGAATTTCCTACCAATCAACCTCTTCGCATCTGCAATAGTGGAAAGACATCAATTGTATGTAAAAGTCAGTAGAGAAATCATAAAAGCAACCGTTAGTGTCTTATTTCAGTATAGTTGTTTAGAATTTAAATAACAAGTAATTGTAAAGGACATCCCAAAAACTCACGTAAAGAATAAGTGACTTGTTAATTCAATCTCAGAAAACCAATTTGTAAAGTAATGTTTATATCCATTTTTATACTATATAAATTGATCTTTATCTCTAGTTTACGTGGACATCCAAAACAACTCAGGAGAGAATGAAATCATACCAAAAACAGTGTTTTCTGGATTGGTGACAGACTGAATCCGAGCAGCTTCACCAATTAATCTATGTTTGTCTGTAAAGGCAACAAAAGAAGGTGTAGTTTTATTGCCTTGCTGATTGTGGATTATCTCCACTCTGCTGTGTTGCTCCAGCCAAACTGCAACGCAGGAATATGTTGTACCAAGGTCGATTCCTACGGCAAATTTCTTATCTTCTTTGCCCATACTATATCAGCTGAGTGAAGAGTATAGAACTCAAAAACTCAATTCAAACACTTGGATTGATGTTAGTGTTTAATATTTATACTTAAACTATATACATTGTGCATCTTGTTTTCACAACCTGCTTAGCAACCAGAAGTCACAACTTAATTATTCCTATTAATAGGGTCTCTTCGTGCACCGTGCATCTGTATGAAATTAGGAAAACCAAAACACTGAAAGCTTTTCAGTCATACTGTGATAACCGAATAGCTTGTTTCGTTAAATTTTCCTTCTAATATTTATTAGGTATGGTGGTATACGGCTGTACATATTCTTTCGATATTTTCCATTCTCTCTACCGTTGTAATGCTAGCAATAAATAGCTTAAATATCTTATTATTACTATCAGTATTTAAAAGGTTGATTGGATTTTTAAACCTCTATTATCATTTAAGATTTATTATAAAAATGGTAATGCATATCCGAAACTAATTATTAACCATGCACGTTGAGGTAATAGCAAGAAGAAAACTCTTTAAAAAGATTATTCAAGATAAAATAAATTCAGATATAATATTTATCTTTTAATTAATGCTAATGTATATTTGAAAAGAACAATTATATTTTGACACTTATATATCTTTTACACCTACTTAGCATTATCTTTCAAAATCTATTTTTATTTACAAATACAAAAACTTACTTTTTAAAAATAATTATTTTACCAAGTAGATTGTTAAATGATCCATCTTTTCTGTGTGAAAAAGGACGGATGAAAATTGGATTATCATTATGTTAGGTTCTTTTAGGCAAAGAGCCGTAACAGATAATTCTCCCTTCTCACAACACTCAAACAATAACCAAGAAAATAAATGTATGAGTAATTCATTAATTCTGTAAAGTATGTCGAACAGAATGACAAGTAAGAATCCCAAGGAAGCCTCCCTTCCTCCACTGGAAAATGTCCAGTCTAATTTCCCAAGAGTAAAATATCTGATAAAAAACCCCTCTCCACTTATTCTACTACTATTTATACTATCTTGCCCCTCTAACAAACTTCTAACAGACTTTCCCTCTTAACTTCCTTTCCCGCCTTTATTTCTCCTAACATACACTTTTATTCCTCTATCAATACCCCCCTCCATCTCAGCAACCTTGTCCTCAAGGTTGAAATCCGGAAACTGGTGCTTGATGTACCGTTCCTCTTCCCAAGTTGCTCCTTCTACTCCACCCTCCTGCCACTGGATCAGAACTTGGGACACCCTTTTCTCCTTGTTGATCTTTGTCTCGCCTCTGCAATACCTTCAAAGGTCTGTATAATGGACCTTGCACCTGTAATTCTTCCGGCAATTCTCCTTCCACCTTATTCTCCCCTACAGCTTTCTTCAATTGTGACACATGAAAGATCGGGTGTATTCTGGCTGTTTCTGGCAGCTGCAATTTAAAAGCCACTGGACCCACTTGTTTTTCAACCAAGAAAGGTCCGTAATAACGAGCAGACAGTTTGGGATGCAACTTGGTTGGCATTGACACTTGTCTATGGGGCCTTATCTTAAGGAAGACCCAATCTCCTTCTTTCACACTAGACTCCTTCCTCTTTCTATTCGCATACTGCACCATCCGTTCTTGCGCTCTAGCCAAATGATGTTGCAATTGCTTGAGAGCTTCATCTCTCGTTTGTAAGTCCTGTGCCACCGCTTCTACCACCGTTTCTCCTGGAATGAATCTGTTTAGTGTAGGTGGGGCTCTGCCATAAACCGTCTCAAAAGGAGTGCATTTTGCTGCTCCTTGATAGCTGGTATTATACCAGTATTCAGCCCATGCTAACACGGTGTTCCATGCCTTCGGTTGTTCTGAACAGAAACACCGTAAATAGGTCTCCAATATCCTATTCAATACCTCAGTTTGGCCATCCGTTTCCGGATGGTAGGCAGTACTCATTCTCAATTTGGTGCCCTGAATTCGAAACAGCTCCTTCCAAAAAATGCTAATGAAGAGAGGATCCCGGTCACTAACAATTGATACGGGTATCCCGTGCAATCGCACCACCTCTCTTACGAAAATTTCTGCAATTACCTTTGCTGTATAAGGATGCTTGATGGGGATAAAGTGCCCATATTTGCTCAACCTGTCCACCACTACCAGTATCGTGTCGAACCCCTGAGATTTTGGCAATTTAACCACAAAATCCATACTTACTTCTTCCCATATTGCCTTGGGAATTGGCAATGGTTGTAGAAGCCCCTGGGGAGATGATGCCATATATTTGTGTTGCTGACAGATCAAACAAGCAGCTACATAATCGGTCACCCTCTTCTTCATACCCCTCCAGTGAAAAGCCTGAGCGAGTCTCCTATATGTTCGATATACCCCTGAATGGCCCCCTATAGTCGAATCATGGAATTCTGCTAAAAGCTTGGGTATCCATTCAGACTTCTCTGAAAGCACGAGCCGTCCTTTAAAATGTAATCTCTCGTTCTCCATGGTGTAAGCGGGATGGGAGTCAGGATCTTGTTTTATCTCTTCCATTATTTTTTTCAGTCCTTCATCATTCTCTACTTCCTCCAAAAGCTCTTGAAAATCAGGCCAATATGGCCTGGATATACCTTGCAGCATCTTATCCCCTTCTCCCCCATCTTCACCTTTTCTAGATAATCCATCGGCCACTCTGTTTGAAGCTCCCGTTCTATAATAGATATCAAACTCATACCCCATGAGTTTTGCTAACCAGTTCTGCTGGTTTTGAGTGGTTATGCGTTGCTCCAACAAATGTTTCAGGCTTTTTTGGTCTGTAAATACACTGAAACGTCTTCCCAGTAAATACGGACGCCAGTGTTGAATGGCTAGCACCAGTGCCATCAACTCCTTCTCATACACCGATTTGCCCAATGAACCTTCTGACAATGTCTTGCTGTAATAAGCTATGGGCTTCTTGTTTTGTGACAATACCGCTCCTATTCCTTTCCCGGAAGCATCACATTCCACTTGAAACGCCTGTGAAAAATCAGGCAAAGCTAGTACAGGAGCAGTAGTGACTGCCTTCTTCAATGCTTGCATGGCTGCCTCCCCCATTTCCGTCCACTCAAACTTCCCCTTTTTTAAGAGATCTGTGAGAGGTCTCGCGATCTTCCCATAATCTTTACAAATCTTCTATAGTAACCGGTGAGTCCTAAGAAACCTCTCAGCTCTTTGATACATCTGGGCGCTGGCCAATCAGTCACCGCTGACACCTTCTCACCATCCATCTCAACTCCTTGCTTTGATATCAGATGACCCAAATAGCGAATCTGTCTCTTACCAAATTCGCATTTTTTCTTGTTTGCAAATAGCCTATGTTGCCGCAACACCTCCATCACGTGTCTGAGGTGATCTTCATGAGCTTCCCACGATTTGCTGTACACAAGGATGTCGTCAAAAAAGACCAACACACTCTTCCTCAAGAAAGGTCTCAACAGTGAATTCATCATATCCTGGAAAGTGGCCGGAGCGTTTGTGAGGCCGAAGGGCATTACGAGGAATTCGTAATGTCCCACATGAGTCCGAAACGCTGTTTTTGGGACATCGTCTTCCTTCATCCGTATTTGATGGTACCCCGATTTAAGGTCCACCTTGGAAAAAAAATCTGCTCCATGAAGTTCATCTAATAATTCTTCAATCACGGGTATGGGGTATTTGTTTGGGATGGTAACTTTGTTTAAAGCTCTGTAATCAATACAGAAACGCCAGCTCCCATCTTTTTTTTTAACTAAAATAACCGGGCTAGAATATGGGCTGTTACTGGGCCTGATAATGCCCAAGCCCATCATCTCCTGTACCTGTTTTTCTATTTCAGCTTTCATCAGATGAGGATATCTATACGGTCTTACGTTTACAGGTTCGGTGCCTTCTTTAAGGGTTATCTGGTGATCAACCCGCCTGACAGGAGGAAGTCCCTGCACTTCCTCGAAACACTACCTCGAATTCCTGCAAAATTTCCTCTAAATTTTGTTTTTGCATGATGGTTAAGTCTTCTTCCCTTAGCTGTCCCTCTGCTGTTTCAGCTTTATACATACTCCATACCACCGCCACTGTCTCTATCTCAGCTTCCTTTTGCAACATTTCAGGGGTAATTAATTTTTTCATTAATGTGCTGTCCCCCCTTAACACCACCTCAGCATCTGCTGACCCATACTTCAATGTCATCTTCTTCCAATCCACCCTTATCTCTCCCAATTTTGCTAACCACGCCACTCCCAACACTACATCCACTCCACCTAAATCAAATATGTAGAAATCCTCTCGCACTTCCGCTCCCTCCAACGCCACCGACAGCCCTTTGCAACACCCTTGTGTCTCCTTTCTCTGGCCATCTCCCAAACATACCCGATAGGGTGGCGTCTCCTCTTTCTCTAACCTCAGTTCGTCGACCAAGTGAGCTGAGATAAAATTATGACTCGCCCCGCTGTCGATTAATACGATGATCCTCCGCTCTCGAACCCATCCAGCCATCTTCATGGTGTTGGATTGCGTCACCCCCCCGGCTGAATAGACCGACAGCTCCATGCAACACTGTTCTGCTTCTTCCATCGTCTCCGCATCCTCCTCGTCGTCATCGGCTCCCATAATCAACACCTTAAAACTCCTCTCTGCGCAGCGATGCCCGGGACTATACGGTCCGCCACAGTGAAAGCAACGGCCCTCCTCCCTCCTTTTGAGATATTCCGAATATGGCAGTGTTCGCACTCCGCGATTCGACCCGCCACCACCGGACGTACTTTCGACTTTCGAACCGGCGGTTCTGGTCGTTGCCTCTTTCTTCTGACCCATACCTCCATTGCTGCTTGTGCGTCCCTCCGATGGCCCCCGATAGATCTCCGTGCTAGCCACTGTTCCCCCACTGACAGCGTATTTTCCCCACGTTGGTCCTCCTTTACTCCCCGCGCCTCCTTTGATCACCCTCGATATCAGCCCCGATTGTTCTACGTCTCGTGCCCTCTCCATTGCGGTTAATAAATCGCGAGGGTCGTATGGTCGGACAAGATCCCTTAATTCCTCTTGGAGTCCCGCAAAGAAATACCCCAGCAACTGTTCCTCCGTCACGCCATCCGCTTGAGCCACCAGGATTTCGAACTCCCGAACATATTCCGCCACCGATTCTCGTTGTCTCACTGCCGCTAATTTTTCGAAGATCGTTCCCCGGTGTCTACCTCCAAATCTCCTGACCATCGCCTCCGTTAACGTCGCCCAGGTATGTTTCTTAACTTTCTTCCGCCAAAAACGAAACCAGTAGTTCGCTTCTCCCTCCATGCAAATGTACACCAGTTTCATCTTCTCCTTTTCAGTTACACTCTGTATTTCAAAAAACTTCTCTGCTCTCGCAATCCATCCCGTCGGATCGATCCCTTCGAAAGTGGGTAATTCCACTCTCTTCATCCAACTCTTCTGTACATCCGCCCTTTCTTCCTCCGATTCATCCTCCGATTCGTCCTCCTCCGTCTCTCGACTTCCATTAACCGAATGACTGCCCTCCGAACTCCTTCCCTGGTTCCTTTTTCTCTCGTGTTTCCCCAATCGTCTTCCACGGTCGCGATTCCCGTCTCGAGCCCTTCCTCTCATCTCCTCTCGAATCTCTTCCAACATGGCTTCCATGGACTCGAACTTTCCTTCCCACCTTTCCTCCAGTGCATTCATCTTGTTCTCCATCGCGCAACTCCTCCGATCTGGATCCGGCAGGTCGGACCAAATCTGTTAGGTTCTTTTAGGCAAAGAGCCGTAACAGATAATTCTCCCTTCTCACAACACTCAAACAATAACCAAGAAAATAAATGTATGAGTAATTCATTAATTCTGTAAAGTATGTCGAACAGAATGACAAGTAAGAATCCCAAGGAAGCCTCCCTTCCTCCACTGGAAAATGTCCAGTCTAATTTCCCAAGAGTAAAATATCTGATAAAAAACCCCTCTCCACTTATTCTACTACTATTTATACTATCTTGCCCCTCTAACAAACTTCTAACAGACTTTCCCTCTTAACTTCCTTTCCCGCCTTTATTTCTCCTAACATACACTTTTATTCCTCTATCACATTACTTATATGATTACAAATAAAATATGAGAAGTGCTAAAGCACATTCTATAATACATAATACATTGCTTAAATACTTCTTTTTTATTGATTAAAATTTATTAAAAATTACAAAACCAGGAAAAGACCGTTAAAAAAGTTGTGAAACCTTCAAATTTCAACAATTTCTTATAAATTTCATCCAATAAAAATGTTTAAGAACACAATTTGTTCACTAGTTTATGCACGAATTCAGTTCTAATATTTGGAGACCACCATTTATGTACTCCAGAAAGACATGTAGACCATGTCACCTACAAGAAATCCCCATCAAATACAACGATGTGCCATTCCACTCAACCAATCCTTTTGATATTTCTCTTGCAAAGGTTAAGAATTTTTTTTCTTATACCAAAAGTGAAGCCACCATTGCCATCTATTTTCTTGATATGTATCAGCTACAACTATTAATATGGGGTATCCAACACAACCATATCTATCATTCCAAGACAAACTATAGTCACTAACTACAGCACTTACATTATTTCTCAACAAAGTGAAATCTAAATGTAGTAAAAATCTAAATGCATTGCTTAATGCCACTGGCGTCTTCACTAGCAAAAATCTGGTATCCTGTATAAGAGTAAGCAAAAGTCAATGATCCATTCATCAATAAGAGCATTTTGATACAAAATACTGTTGAATTAACAACTAAAGTCAGCCTGTACAAGATGTTAAACTATCAAAGTACTTCCATTTTGAATTGCAGGACTCATATAAGCAAACTTGAATATATTGGTTAATTGTTACAAGGACTATTATCACACAACATTCTCACGGGGTCTGATTCACCAAACAATCTTCTAACAGTAACATGTTCTGGGAAATCAGTTTTACTCTTGAAAGATAATGTTACAAATGTTGAATGGTTAGATCCCAAGTAAAGCAAGCGAAATGAAACAACTGCAAACTACAATCTGATTGGGGACTATTTATATAAATACATAAATTAAAATTTTATATATTGCTCAATAAAAGATTTTTGGAAACATTAGCAGCACAAGATCGTTCCTTAATTAATTCATCCATTGGCTGACATGTTCTGGTACATAGAAGCCTTTGGACTACTTTTGTTTTTCGGCGAATCTTTTGGACTATTAATTTGATGTCAAAGTGGTACCAAAATGCTTATAAAGTTATGGCAACTCTCATAACATAGGTTAACACTTAAAAGTTGTAAAGGGAAGAAAAAGATCAACTCACTCAATAATAATCCCTGTAGTTACATTAAATTTGAACTAAGTCATATCTAGGGTCCTATATTTTCAAGTTTTTTTCAAAGTAGTCAGTCCTCAGTAAAAGCTGCTAACTTTTGCTGAACTAGGGACACATTTGAAAACTCAAAAAACTATTTGACAAATACAAATTGAATTATCTAAATGCTTTCAAATAGATCATTGTAGTTTAGAACAAGATAATAACTGCTGGTGAGGTGAAGACTTATTTGAAAATATGGTGGTATGGGGGCCAATTACATAATTTTAAATTATAATAACCAGTTTAAAAAATCAGTGAAACTATAGGAACTTAAAAATTGATTTAACCAACAAAAAAGAGAGCAAAACTTAAAATAGTTATTAAAATGGAGCTGTAGCTTGATAAAACTAAACTTGAATTTGACCCGAGCATTTCCACATGGTTAAATTCCCATAATATAGCATTTACTCATAAAGCAAAGAAACACATTACACCTCATTCGAATTCCCAAGAATCACATTTCACATATGTATTGGATTTAGTAAGTTGTAGGATTTAATAATACTTACAAAAACTGAGTAACTCTGCGAGCTAGTACCATAACTCGAGGATAACTAACTAGAACCCGGCATTTTCATTGCTTTTGGTCTTCTATACCACAATATTGCAAACCATAGAGTCCTCAAAAGAACCCCATTTGCAAAATGAGGAATGATTATACGTCCCCAGTAAGGGTAATATGGCCCTGGCAATTTGATTAATGTGAACAAAATTGCAATAGCAATTAAATGCCATGGAACTTCTGCATCCTGAAAACAAGACTAGTAATAAGCTATGGTAAAAGGGTGAAATCAAACAAGACATAGACTGCAATACAGTAAATAGGAAGGGTAGACCACCAGACTAAGTTTCACATATCTTGCTCTATTATGACCAATAAAAATCATCTCAAAATATAAATAACAGAAAAGTCCGTAACAGATTGGCTCCTAGAAATCATGGAAAACGTCTGGAAAACAAGGCATCTAGTTTTGAAATATATCATCGTATTCATCCTGAATTCTTTTTGCAAGCTGGAATTTTAAAATTAGTAAACGTCTACGGTAGTCACCATTTTGTACACTGATAAATCCCCAAAGAAAAGTCATCAAGTGCAGTGAGATTAACTAATCCAAAAGGATCATGCCCTGTTGTTAGAAATTCAAAATAGAGAGATAATGAGGCAATTGAAAATGTTTTACAGAGTGAATAGAAGAAAATAAAGAGCCTATGGAGCTCAAGCATCACAACTGTTAGGAATGCTTAATACACAGCTTAATACTACACCCAACAAATCTCTCGGATATCTAGATTATAAAATGGTGAATAACCAATGACCATACCTTTAGATGTGGAGATAACTCAAGGGCAGTGGCTTTAAGAATCCCAGCAACAGCAACTCCAAAGAGAACTGGAATAGGAACCAGAAATAGCTTCCTTTCATGTGCACAGTAGGACATTTCACTCAGTGAGGTAACTGCGAATACAGGCACGGCTAGGTATTTGACAACAACCAAAATAAGATCAAGAATAAGTTGAATGAAGTTGTCCAGAGCTTTGTTCCAGGGGAAAATCTTCACTGGCTCAGGAGAACTGTCCCAAAGCTTTCGTGCTTTGTCTATTAACTGCTCAAGCTTCATTTTCCCATGATCATCTGATTGTTGTGCAGACATATTCATAGAACAGGAGATCGTGGTAACTCTCTTCTGAGATACACCAAATGGTTTAACACTTAAGCAGCAATTGTGCTTCTCATCAAAACATGGTGTACCCTGTGCAACAGCAGATAGGGGAAATTTTAACTTATGAAGCCAGTAACCAGACCTTAGTCAAAGATTCAAAAGTGTTTAACAGGCAAGCACTACCAATAGAGATGTTTTTACACTATCAAACAATAAAAAGTTATCTATTGAATCCCTTTTGAAGCAGGTATTACAATAGTCAATGAATTTGCCATACATGGTGGTCTGTAATTGGATGATAGTGTAAAAAGACATTTACACTGAGATAGTACACGATTTATTTAGGGTCCATTTGGAATATCTTGATCACAACTTATTTGAACTATCTAAAGGTATAAGAACTTGTGCAAACATTTGGAAGTGCTTATGATATTTCCAACTTATTCCAATAAGATTTCTAAGATAACTTGTGAAAACAGCTTACGGTTTATATAAAATATTTCAATCTAATTTCATTTTTAATTGTAGGAACAACTTATACACACATGCTCCAACGATAAACACTCCTTCAATAATGCCTTAATTAAGCTATTTACCCAAACACGCACTCATTCTACTAAAAATCTCGAAAAACAAATGATAACAGGCAATTTACAGATTGAGCGATGCATTATCCATAAGTAGCAAAATCCAAAATTCCGTGGCCTAGAAACTGTAATCATTTAATAAATGAATAATACATCTTACATTCCGCATTTGATTTGTCACGTTGCAAAAATTACTATTATATTAACTTAAAGTATCCTTGACAACATTTTGGTTTCAGATAACAACAGAATACGAACAATTGCCCAAGAGAAAGCGAGAATATATTGTAAGAAAAAATGTTGAAAAGAGTACCTTGAAACCCAGAAAGGAAGGTTCGATAGAGACGGTGCTGTTGAGGATCAAGGGTTGGAAACGAGAAGAAGCAGTAGTAGATAGAAGGTGAGAGGAAGAGGGGAGAGACATGTTTGCGTAGTTGAAAGATGAAAATTTGAAACCAAATCCGAATACCCTTTTGAAAGGGGATTGCAATTCAACAAGTGGGTTTTGCTGTGGTGTCAACTACGATAATAGCAGCATAGTGGAGTAACCATACAAGGAACATTTCTAGGTCTGTTCTTGTGAACTAAAAACTAGAGATAACATCATTCATGCTGTATTTAGAAAAAATAATTTTTAGAAAAGTGTGAAAAAGATTAAAAATATGTAAAACAATGTTGATTTTTATTAATTTATACTTTATTAACTGGTTTATTGTATAAAGTATTTTTCTTTTAGTTCAATTATTTAATTTTATCTTTATCAAACTGTTAAATATTTTGACCAGCATAGCGTCATGCCCGAAAAATATACATCGACGGCGGCACCCTCTGTAGATAAATTACAAGCTTTTGATTCCAGCACTTTCATTAAAATTTTATCCTTACTATTTTATAACGCATTCAACCCCTAAAAACCTATATTGTTGAGCTGCACGTGCTATCTTAATTTGGTAGCATCTTTCATCATTTAATCAAATTTAGTTACTTAAAATTTATTTTTTTTGTTATTCTAATTATAGATATTTCATATGAAATTTTTAACATATTTATACTTAAAAAAATAGAAATTTTACTTATTTTAAAAAATAAATTTATAAAATTTACTATTTCCTCTAATTTAATTTCATAAAAATAAAACTATTAAAATTATGCATCATGTTTATATGCTATAAACGAAAAAAGATTACAAAATAAATAATTTCTTATGGACACTAACCTACACAAAAATAGAAAAATTATGAACAAAAGATATGAATTAATTAAAATAGTTAATATTTATATCTTTGGAGAAATTAAAATTATTTTTAAGGATTTGAATAAATTGTTCAATACAATTAATATCAACATTTTGTTAATATATTTTGTAACTATAATAAATTTATAAACTTATTTAGTAATAAAAAAAAAATCAAATATTGTTTTGAAGTAATTATTTTACTGAGTTTATAATAAAATCAAATTATTAACTTAATTGTATAAAACATATATGCTTAAGAAAAAAATTGTTGTCATATTTTGTTTATAATAATTAATTGGTAAATATTTTGGTGTAATGATAAGTTATTGTTAAATAAGTACTCATTGCTTCGCTACTATTGCTCATGTTTAAATACTCCTTTCCATTAGTTTTCAATTATATAAACAACATTCGTAAGATTATATTACTTTCAAGGTAAAATTACTTTCAGAATGTAACATAAAGAAGATAATCACATTATACAGTAAACTTAAATTAATTGCATTTTCATCACGAAATAATTTTCATTACTGCATAAAAGTTAGACTACGGTAAAATTAATGTTAAAGAAAAATCGATTTCCAAAGAAATAAGTTGGGGCAATCTACAGTTGAAATGATAACTTGAAAATGATTTTAAAAACTCTTGAAATGAAAAAAAGAAGCACTTTTTAGGTGTTTAATAATTGGTGTTTTGTCAAGGAATAATATATATATATATTCTGTGAACATCTTGGAAATACCCTACCAACCATCAGAGTCCATTTGGTTAAGATTTTTTAAGAACACTGAACCAAATCAAATACTAAACATTTGGTTTTAATTACTCATAAACTAAAACAAATAAAATTGAAAATAATATGTATAAAAACTGAAGAATGACTTTTGCATATAAAGACTGAAAAGGTAAATTCTGTTTAACTACATACCAAGAGAATAATTTGCCCTATTTTTACATCAATTTCATTCAATGCAAGAATATAATCCAAACACAGGAACTGTAGCAGCCAGTCCACAGTCCTGCACCTGTGATTTTAGAGAAAACCAGAAAGGCTGAGTCAAAATAAAACAAATATCTCAAAAGAAACTTGAGATGGAGATTTCATAGTCCACTTAAACATTGGCATTACAAAAAGGCCAAAATTCATGCTTGAAAAACCAAATCACCTCAAAACTCAATGGTTTATTTTAAGATTACAAAGCAACAACAAAAAAAAAATGAGGTGAAACTGTAACTAGTGTTGGAGCTCTAGCTAGACAAAAGAAGTACTCTAAGGAAACAGAGGCAGGTAATGAAGTCCCAGATTTTCTGGAAATCCCATTATCAAGTTAAGGTTTTGTAAAGCTTGACCTGAAGCTCCCTTCACTAAATTATCAATCTGCAACAACACATCAAAATAGTCATGCCAACTATAATATCATAATACCTTAAATGCATAAAATGTTAGCTAAAGTAAAGTGTATATAAGAGGGAAAAAAGCTTATAACATACAACAGATATAATTATTGCTCTTCCAGGAATTCGATCCGGAAAAACATTGATTAAACAGTAATTAGTCCCCTTCACACTGTGAGTTCGAGGAATGGCTCCATTTTCCAACACCACAACAAATTCTTCTTCCTGAATCACCAAATAAAAGAGAAGTTGAGAAAGGGACAAAACGTGAAATTCAAACATGAACCAAAGTAGACTAAAAAAGCTATGAACTACGAATCAAGATAGCCCTTTCCACAGACCCACAAACCAAGGCAGGATAAAGCCTTGAAGGTTAAAGAGACTCTTCTATGATGAAGAGAGTAGAATGATGAAAACATTTTCCACAACAATGAAGAATGACCATTAAGTACCATTTTCAGACCTGCGTTCTTCGTATTTATTGGCATATATACAATTCATACATTACAATTTTGTAAAGTAGTGGTAATGGAATCTATAGTGAGGAGGTGACAAGCATTGACAAAAGTTTAAACCTGATATGAGAGCTTCAGTTGTCGGTGCAGGTCCTCAGTTCTCACTCCTTGAGCCATTTCCACATAAATAGTTGATTGCATTCCACGACTCTGATAAATGGCAAAGTAGAATTTTGTTAATTTACTTAAAAGCAAGAAAATATATCACAACTCTAGGCGCTACCTACCATTGGAATTAGGTGTGGTGTAAAACTAACGGTTACTTTTGAACCTGCAGCATCAGCAAGTCCTTGTTCTATTTCAGGAACTGCATACAATAACATATGATTATTAGATCTATTCAAATTCAGATGCCATTTGTTGCTACTAGATAAAATTCCTAGCTAAGTAGACATATATAACAAAAATAGGATAAGAACTTAGTAGCCGACAATCAAGTTATGATTAATTTTTGTTATGATGCCCCGTAAGGCCCCAACTAGCCAATCCCCACATCTCCTTTTTCCTAATGGAGGAGAGAACCATGCTAATTAGCAGAAATCACTCTCGGCTCTTCTTGACACTGGTGTGCTTACCGGAGGTAGCTCATTGTGAATTGTTTAAATTGGAAATCTAAATTTATACATTCAAAATCATCTATAAAAAAAGCTTTTCAAATATAGCTATCTGAACATATTGTTGTCGAATACAAAAATAAATCTAATCCATTCATCTAAGTCCAAAGTGAAAAGAGGAATTAATATATTTAACACATTTCACTCCCTGGTCATCATCATCCAAAAAGACACTCTAGATAAATTCTACAATATAAGATACGAGAATAAATGAAAATAATCTCAACAATACATATACAATCTAGATAATCCTAATTATATATGAACTACTACTTATTGCTATAATTACAATAGAAACTTATACCATAAATTTCGAACTTCTAAAATAAATTAGCATATCTTCCCTCATTAGTGCAGTGATGGAGCCGTGTTAGACTTGTTTCGGAGATGAAAAAATGTTTTCTGAAGATGACAATTTAACAGATTGACTAATTTGTGTTGTACAAGTGTCGTACACGTGTTAGTGTCGGATACACGTGTTAGTGTCGGATACACGCAGGATACAGGGACACACAATTGAAGAGGCATGTTTGAGCTTTATTGGTAAACTGTATTATTGCTTCTGCCTTTACTGGTTATTGTACTATTGCATACCTCTTACAACAAACTAATCACTCAATACTTCATTGTCACAGACAAAAGTTTAACGAGATAACATAGGGTTTTTATTAGTTAGGCTGGAGTTGTAGGATTAGAAATACGCAAATCTAACTATAACAAGCAAACTAAACTTACCATGGCGATGACGGGTAACACCATAAGAATTGAGACCTTCAGTTACTTCAGTGAACAATAAATTTTCTTTGGCACTACGCCCTGCAACAAGAATCAAGTAATAGAACCGCATATAAATGAGAACTTAAGGCTGAGAATATTTTTGTGGAATAATTGCAATAAAATACAAAAGAGATGAATCAAAATTCTAACCTGCTCCACTGACACCAGATTTAGCATCAATGATAATATTTTTAATCTCAACTAGACCAGCCTGAAAAACAAAGAAAACTCAGAAAGAAAGAATAAACTTAAAGTTAAAGGGGTTTTGAAACACTTCAAGCATGATAAAAATCAATAAATACAGAAAATTCAGTTTTTAAAACAGGAAGCATTAAGCTGAGCATAAAATGCTTCCACCCCTGAATAAGCTGAGCCTACTCTTGATTTGACATCTTGAGTAGTCCAATCAAGTCAAAGTAGAAAAACTTGATAAACGACAAGTGGACGTCCAAAAGAAGAATTCATATATATTAATGGTCTATATATAATTCATGCTATTGAATAAATGTCAATATGCACATTTTTTTAATTGATAAAACAATAAATTTATTCAGAGAAAGGGATAAAAGTACAAAAGGTTGAAGGATAAGAAATTCACCAGGAGGAAAAATAAAAGGGGTAAAAGAAAAAAAAAAGGAGCTCCTAAAATCTAGTCATTATAAGAGAGCTATCCAGTTCCTCCGCATATCTGAAAAATAGCTTAAAAAGACCATGAACTAAGCACCATAGAAATATTCTTAAAGTGAACGGTACCTATCAAGCTTAACATCCTAGACCATAAATTTCAAGCCACAAGGCAAAGAAAAGACTAGTAGATACATCTCAAAAGAAAATCCTTAGAGCACAAATTTATACTATTATTTGCATTTTAATGAGACAGTCTTTTCTTGAATGGAAAATTCACTTATTCAAAATATGCATTGTACACTGTAAAGTAAACATCCTGACCTTTATCAGTGGGACAACGGGAAGTTGAACAGAAGTTGGATAACATCCAGGATTGGCAACTAGACGTGCATTCTTTATTTCCTGCCTTAAAACCTCTGTCAATCCATATACAGCTTCTTTCTGGATAGAAATAACTAGATTAATTCAGGCATTAAAACAAAATTACAAAACAAGAAAGAGGTTTCAACCTGAGACTCAATCTTCTCATATATTATATACATGAACACTTGGAAAGAAATAAATGTTGACAGGTCAAATTCATAAATAGAAGGCATTGTACTTCATAAAATATATTCATTTTGAAATTATAACTTATAAGGGGTTCAACAGTTTGCTAAGCCAAGTTCAATGAAATGAAAGACAGCATAGAAGCCTATAGTATAAGTTGATAATGTGCTATACTGATCTAGAAAACAGATGGTAGAACTAGATAGTTTAGACCCTTCTGTAATAAAAAAGGACAAGAGTTCCACCTGTAAATCTGGTGCTCTGTGTGGCTGACCATACCACTCTTCATATTCAGAAAGATCTTTTAGTCGAAAATCCTACAAAATCCCTCTCGTTTACAAGTTTGATATTAAGCAAAGCTTTGTTCATAATGCTTTGTTTTTCTAAAAAAAACCAGAGAGAACAGTAATTTAAAACATACTGCTGAAAGATCAACAATCTTCAAGTGATTGGGCAGGCCTTTAATTATTTCCTGTTAACAAGAAGATAATCTAAGGAATAATTTTAAACACTATACTTTATCCAGTGCTCTTTTGGCCAATACGGAAATTACAATGTCAAAAGACATAATAAAGAACCTGAGTAGTCCCATGAGGCAAACAACAGAATACAGCATCCACATCAGAAAAGTCCGCATCCTTTACTGCAATCAAATCTGGCAAGTCCTGTAAAAATGGGTTAAGTTTAAATTATGTAATTTACATAACAATACATCAACATGCATATTTCAAATCACGCCCAGAGGATTGTTCAAGAAAATGATGATTATGAATAACAACAACCTCCATGATCATCATAAAAAAGGTATGCTAATCTCAATTAGAAGAAGAAAAACAGATAGCTCACAACACCTTCCATAAAAAATAACAAAAAAATATCTCTTTAAAGATATCATCATTCCTAAAACCAGCCATACCCGAGTGCTCAGATGTGGGAATACAGAAGAGATTGGCTGCCCAGCTTTCCTATCGGCAGTCATCAGTGCAATCCCAAATTGTGGATGATTTGCCAAGAGTCGCAAAACCTGACCAAAAAAATCTTCACAATCTCACAAAAGAATAACACCAGATCAAAACTGACACTGACATCAACTTGCTTTGTTGAGTACATGTAAAGTGGTAGTGCAGCAATTTGGAACGAAAGTCACTTCACAGTTTACACTTAAGTTGCATATACTAAGCACAAGCAGAAAAAACAGAATAAATTAATTATCACTAAGGTTTAAAATTGTGATCACAGTTACGTCAAGATCATTGATATTGCGGGAAATTGCCACCACAATGCAGCTGATGTAGTAGCAATTGTTGTTGCAGTGATCCGAGAAACCTTGACATTGTGAAAAAAAATCATTTTTTTAAATCCTTGATTATACCCATCTCACTCTAAGCCATAACTTCTGTTGAAAATCACTGTTACTTGTTTTATTTATTTATTTATTAATTTTCCATGTTTCAACCTCTCCTCACACTAAACCAAACACACTTCGAACCACTTTGTGTCATGCAGGCTCACCTCAGAACCAGTGTAGCCACTAGCTCCAAGAACACCAACACGAGCCGCATTTTGTGAAGATGGATTCCCATTCTTGCTGGAACACTTCACAAGTAGCTTCTTATCTTGTTGCTTTCTGCCCCTTCCAAACTCCTGAACAGCACCAACAACATTAACACTGAGAATCAAACACATTTAACCACAACAGTAACAACATAAACTCAGAGAATCAAACACATTTACCCACGAAAGAAAAAGTGACAGAATCAAAAGAAAATTGTACTCCGCATTCTAATAAATACAAACTAAACATTGTACGGTAACAAAGACAACATTTTACAGAACAAAAAACAAAAATAAAATAAAAAGGGTACCTTGGGGCTGTTCCAAGAATGGCCAGTGTAAAAACAAAGGGAACTGGAAGAGACTGCGCTCATTCTCTCTAGACAGCCAAGAACCTAACAAGGGTGCGGGATCAGAGAATTGGGTGTTCACAATTTGTGAAACTGCGAATTTCTTCCTTCTTCTTACATTCGGGTCGGGCCGAATACAGCCTTGGGTTTAACTTTACTATGTAGTAGAGCTTAAAGTACGCAAAACTGACAACATCTAGCTAGTGAAAAGAATTCTAATCAAATTGAATTGGATTTTATTTTGGTGTTTATTTAAGAATAATTATTCTTGTAAAACTTTATTGCTTCAATATTATAAAAATTTAAACAACGGAAAATAAATAAAATTATAAACTTAAAATAAATAGCTTTTATGAAGTATTCTTTATACCTGTTACGTCAATAAATCATTTAAAAGAACATGTTTCATGAGTTTATAAATTTTTTATCACAATCTAATAAATTATTTAAATAGTCAATTATTACAATGTGAATGTATTTATTAGTTTATTTCTCATCATAATATAACCATATGTAAAGGGCATATAAAATAATATAAAATAATAAAGTAAGAAAATTTATTTCATTTTTTTAGTTACCATTAATTGAAAACATGTAATTTTTAGTTTTTTTTTAAAAAAAATGAATTTATTTATCGGAACGAAATTAGATGTAAACAATATCCTTTATACAACATACTATTAATATAACATGGATAAAAATGCACATTACAAATCATTATATATCAACATACCTTCACTATAATCATAAATATTAATCATCTTATTCTCATTGAGTGCTTCTTACTTCAGCTCATCAATTGAGTGTTAATTGTTTAAGCTTTCTAGCCAATGCTTGAATGACAACCACTAGTTGAAAATAATAAAATAAGTTGTTTTTGGAGGCGTGATTGTTCATCCCACACTAGCATAATCATATGTCATACATTGTCACAAGTTTAGGATATATGTATGCCACTTTTGTCATTCCTCTTAGACATTTAACATATTCTTTGAGCTACAAATCATATTACTTGAGTGTCTTGTTCAACACTTACACTATGTTCACCTGAGATTAATACATTGTTGAAGAGTATTTGCATAAACAGATTTGTAGTGGTTATTGTGTTCGCATTGATAAATTTAGAAGCGAAGAGAGGCAATGATTTGAGGGATTGGTTGATTTTTCATTCCTCGTAGATAAGCTCAGATTTGAGGCTATATAAGTGCAAAAATCCTATTTGTCCTAAAAGAAAACCAAAATGTCATGATAATTAAATTGAATAGGGAATCAATTTTAACTCTCTCGTTTGTTTCGTGAATCAGAGTTTGAAGTTGAACTAGGAACCCACGAATTTGATCTTGAAGATGAATTAAGAACTTAGGAAAATGGAGAGGACCTTGAGGTTGAAGACGAACTATGAACTCCTTGTAATCGATTCCATGGTACAAGTTGAACGAGGTGGAATCAATTCCATAAGGCTTTGTTGGACTACATAACCGATTACGTTGAGACTGTAACCGATTCCACGAGGTTCAATTAATTGTTATTTGAATAAATGTTCGAACACTTAGAACATTTTAAATGTTTTTTCCTCCCATGTTATTAGTCATTTGTTAATCTGAAGCAAATAATGATTTGGTGACGAAGAATAACAAATAATAATTAACACAAGTTAATAAGATTAGAAGACATAACGCAAGTCAAATTTGTATTATTTAAACAAAAAAAATTCAGTTTCCTAAAAAAAATATTGCATTAGTTTTTTAATTATTTTTTTATTATATTATTTAAAATTATTTTTAACAAAAAAAATGTGTTAATCATAAATATCATTTTATATTACTTTTATCACTAAGAGCAATTTAATAATCTTTAATTGTTATTCATTAAAATATTTTTTTAATCTATCACATCAGTCAAATCTCACAAAAAACTTTCACGAACTTTATTTTTAAATCTACTTTAAATCACCTCTAATCCCTTTAAAAAAACAATACACAGTTTACTTTCAAATTCTCTCAAATCCATTTATTTCCTCTCTCACATCATCTCCTTCAAGTAAACACATTTTTAAGATGAGAAAATCATCTTAATCTCTCTCTTTCTCACATTACAAATCATCACTTGAAATATACACCAAACAATTACCAATAACTTGAACAACTTAAGGTAATTAATTAGTATAATAATAACATATTATTTGGTCCTTACCTAAGCGCAAGCAATACCAACATAGTCCAAACGCATGTTTTTCACAACATTCCAACTTTTACAACGTTTGCTTCTATCAACTTCATTCATAAGATTGATACCATGCATATAAAACAAAGATAGCAATCCAACTTCTTATGATTGAGAAAATGTCAAATTCCCTATAATCCATACATTTTCTAAGCAACCATCATTTTGCACACACGACCTATTATAGTTCCCCATTAATAAATGTCAAACAACTATAATTTCTTTTTCTTTTAATATTTTTAAAGAAAATTATTAACACTTAAGAGTAATCTTATATAATAATACAAGTTATTTATTATGATTATAATATTCAAAATATTTTCTATTATAATGTCTTGTCATTTTTACGAATATTTATTTGTTATAAAATTTGATTTGTATAAAATAAATCAAAATATTCAAAATATTTGTTTGTTGGCAATATTATTCGTAGCCGTTTGAGTGTCACATTATTTATAAGAAACACATATTCAATTTTAACAATAAAGAATTTTACAAAAACTTTGATCAACTCACAATTATATATATATATATATATATATATGTTATATTATATTGTGTTTTTAAATAATTGTTATTTAAAAATTTGTTTAATGTTATTAATTTGTATTCTTAACATGAAGGAATTCTTTCTTGTATGAAAAACTCTTTTAAGTCGAAGACTAAATGTACCACTTAATATTTTTTGATAAATTTCGTTAAAATTTGATTTGTTCATCAGTAAGGAAAAATGAAAAAAAAAAAAGAGTAGATGAACTTTGGCTTCTGAAATTGAATTTATGCTGCTTATAAAAACAATACATTGTCACAATCGATGGACAAAGTTCCTTTAGGATCCTGATTACAACATTATTGAAAAATATCTAATTAATCTTGAAATCGTATATTTGAATGTTTTCTACATTAAGATTGACGAAATTACTACGTTTCCTTGTAAGAAAGAACTTGCCCCAATTGTAGGGCCTATATTTGGGAGGGTTTTGGTTATTTAGCAGCTCTTCCAAAGGCTGCACCATGGTGTAATGTGCAGGGGTGAGAAAGAATGGATATGAGAGCCTTTCCTTCTCACTATTCAATATAACTCTATGCTCAACACTCTCATAAGTTTCATTGCTCCAAACCTGCAAAATAATAATTATAATTAATATATAATTTTCATCAACATGTCAAAACTTGTACCGTATGATCAGACGGTTATATGATAAAACTGACAAAACAAAATCACCAGAGGACCCGATCAACTAAGCAGTCTATAAGCTGCAAGTCAAAAGATAAGCCGTCCATCAACTGAGCGGCCGAGAAGGAGAGAAAGCTGAGTGGACGTGCCTTATCATCCTTAAATATAATTTCAAATCAAAATTACGAGATAAATGTTGCTTAGTAAGTTTTGGACCATAAGTCGTGATTAAGGTTTTACAAGAGGCTTGTCTCAAAAGCTATAAATAGAAGTCAAAGGTAAGAAAATAGGTAGATTCATTTATTATGAATTTAAAACTTTATTATAACTGACTTGAGCGTCAGAGTGCCTTTAACCGGTCCCGGACAGTTTGAAACGCAAATAATGAAAGATTTGGATTAAGACAATCAAAATTATCTAAAATAACGTGTAAAGACATGTTTTGTAGAAATCCTCAACTTTACACATCCGAAACAAAACTAATTCTCGATCTAATGAAAAATAATTTTACAAAATAATTTCAAGAAAAAAAATGAACTCAAGCATTATTAATTTATCTACAAATATTTAGTTTCAATTTTAAAATATGTGTTATTGGGATTAAAACTAGAAAGGAGAGTACCTCGATTACAGCTCCAACATTGATGATATAAGCATTAGGGGCTGGTATGACCCTAACCCATTGGCCATCAGATTTTCTCTTTACTTCCAAGCCACAAACATCATCTTGAGCAAGCACTGTCAAAGCACCACTATCCTTGTGACGACCACATCCCAAAACAAGGTGAGGTGAAGGACAAGGTGGATAAAAATTCAACCTTATCCAACTTGTCTGGTCTTTGAAGAAACCATGAAAACGTTTCGGTGCCAAACCTAAGCTCAATGCAATAAGCTCCATGAGCTTCAGCGCCAGCTCTTCCATCTCCTTACCATACTCTTCCAATGCCTCTCTGCACAACAAAAACCTTACCATCTTACTACAACTTCTAATATATACAATGGTTTGGGTTTTGTTATTTCAAATATCTTCTCTAAAAACTCATATTTGTCACACCAGTATTACTATGTGATACTTAATTACTGATGAATTTTTTGTTTGTAATCATAATTTTTTTATCAATAAATTTTAAAAATAAATTTGACTATACACTGTCTATTTTAAATCTTCTAATTAATATAATTATACATACGCAAGGGAGAGTAACATGCACGATAAATAATTAAATAAACACTTGTCGATACTCTAATTTTAGTATTTTCTTTTTCGTAGCATTGTATAAAATTATATATACATAATGCATTAGTTTATTACATTTGGAGTCTTAACAAATTGATATTCAGAATTTCCAAAACTTCTTACTTCTTAAAAAGGAATAAAAGTAATTTCATACGAAAGGTGAGTCCAAAATGACATAAATGAGCTTAATCCTATTTGTTTTAGATATCTCACTTAAAATAAACTTTGCTATATTTTGAAAACGTAGGTGTGTTTGATATTATTGAGAAATAGTATCCACTCTTTCCTTTAATGCGATTCTCACTGTTTTTTTTTTCTTTTAAATTTTCACTCATAACAAATAATATCTAACTATATATCGAATCAAAATTTATCTAAATTATGACAATTTCACATTATAATACTTTTTTACCCCTTTCAACAGTCCTGTTCATATATTATAGAATAGGCTTTTGATAGGTTTTATCTAATATTTAATGAATTTATTCAATGTAATGTCTCAATTTTATTTTTGTCTTTAATTTAATTTTTATTTTATTTAAATCACTTTTGATAAATTAACAGATTTCGTTTGAAAGATAAATCATATGTCATTTATTTTTTCTATTTGTATTCACCACACAAAATTGTAAAGTGATTCAGGCATAATACTATGTTGACTCCTTTTGAATAAAACAGAAACTAAATTTAAGACAAAAAAAAATTGAGAGATCGCATTTAATAAATTCCTCAAAATATATAAAAAGAAAAAGCCTATTAAATCTATCGAATATATGATTTTCATACAACAATAAATTTGCTTTCTTTTCTCACCACAGATGAAAGTTGATCATGAAAGATTATATGAGGCTTTAAACTTTGATCACCTAAACAGAACTATAGGTTTTAACTCATCCTTTAAACTTTTTAAATATAAATTTTCAGTATTATCTTTATGTTATGTTCTCAAAAGATAGTAATTAATTTTAATATTTTAAAATATATTAAAAACATTTTTAATAGATATAATTAAAAATCAATTAATATATTAGAAAGATACCTTGCATAAACTATAAGTGATTAGGAAGATTAAAATACCTTAAATGTGGTGGGTATTGGGGCCACCTGTTATACCAATGAGTGATTGTGAGATCATGAGGATCAGGTGAAGCAGGAACCAAGGTAGGTTCTTCTACAGTGTAATCAAATACTTCTTTCCAATCTCTAACATTTCTGGTAAGCTCAGAGTCAAAGTAGCCTATAACATGCACAGCATCTCTTCTCACTTCATTCTTCTGCTCCTTGCTCTGCTGAAAGAACTTCCTTGCTTCTTCTTCCATCTTCTGCCTGCTCTCAACTGAGCTTCCATGGTTGATCACTTGGAAGAATCCCCACTCTCTGCATGCACTGCCTATTTGCCTCACAACCTCTTCAAAACAAGGCTCAGAAGAAGATCCGCACACCAAAGGGGAGAGGTCTATCACAGGGATTCCCTCTTCAATCATACAAACCTTTGGCCTGTTCTCTTCTGTTTGAATGAAAGCTTCGTCTATCTCTCCCATGCCCTTTCGCTGAGAATATCAGTTATTGCAATTGAAAGGTGTGGAAGAGGAGTTCGAAATATCGAATCTATATCTGTTCGGGTTATTTATAAATATACATTTCCGACAATGTTTGACTTGTTTTTTTGTTTGTATCTGGTGGTTGAATGAGATAACATAAATTATTTCACCAGGCCTAAGAACTAGTCCAGATTCATGACCTATGAAATATGATTTTTTTAAGAGTAATGGCAGGTAACACTTTTATATTCATGATAAAATAATTATAAAGAAGTAAACTTTTATATATATATTTTTTAAATAAAAAAGAATAATATTAAATGAATGTAAAAATTATATGTGTTAAAAGTATTATTTTTCTTTTTAAGATTATCTCAACATATTTGATATGTATATAATATTATCTATTTAAAGTGTATAACAATTTTTCCTATTATCATTTAGTGTGTACATACAAGAATAATGTAATTCTTCTAAATAAATTGGTTTACACATATAAACTATATTTAAACCGTCAAATAAAAACGACAATAAAGATTTATTGAAAGAATCTACATAATTCGGAGGCAATTTCTTCTTTCATTTTCTTACTAGACTTCCATACACTGAGAAAAAATATTCAAAATCTCCATAGTTTATTACAAAGATTTTGGATTAATATTTTTTGAATTGTATGATTAAAAAATTGAAAAGTTAGGTATATTGTACTGTAGATTTTATAAATAAAATACATTAATTATGTATCATATAATTTAAGACATATTTTCAAATTATATAATCAAAAATATATTTAAATTTTTTTAATTTAAAATTAATTAAGTTTTACTTTCAGAATGGTCAAATTTTTTGAATTGTATAACATGAATTCATTTTTTTACTTCTAGACCTTTATAAAGTAGAAATATAATTTAAATACATAATTATTTTTTCTTTCTAAATTTTATAATGTAAAAATATATTTAAAATTAATTTCTTGTTTTATTTTTCAATCTATAAATACATCACAGAAAGTGTTTGAGTTCCGAAATTTACATGTGTAGTACCACTGCATATTGTAGGAACGATAAAGTCCAGGAGCCAATATGCCAACCAGTCCAAAATGAAACGGATCGGGTACAAAATTTTAATGAGTGTTTCATCCTGTACCTCCAAACATTTCATCCTGCACCTCCAATTTCCTAAAATACCCCTAATTAATAAGTGATTTAAAAGTTTAATTTTTTGATTAGTAAGAATTTTTGTGCCCCATTGACTCTACCTCCATTTTCCTCCAATCACCAAACATGCATTCCTGCTACACCTGTGCATCCCTTCACTCCTGCACCCCCTACACCCGAGCATCCCTCCACCCCGTTTCATCTCTATAAAAAAACACTACAGCAGTGTACCTTTGAACCTCTTTCATAATATTTTTCCTAGAGTTTTTTATTTTGCAGCTTGTATTTGTGAGTGAGTGTTGTCTAGAAAGATTGTCCGAGTACAACTTAAAGTGGTTTAGTTGCTGTGGTGGTGCACTTGCAGCGTGTTAGCTCATTTTTCTCTGCGTTCCTGCTGAAGAGAGGTTAGTGTTGTTTTTTAATTTGTGTGCATATACTTGTTTGGTTGCATACAGAGAGTATTTTATTTTTGTTAATCTGGTTGCATGAAAAAACTGAAATTGAACTGGAGACAATGTAGGGGTGTCGGATGTGGACATCCGATTAGGAAGCTTCGGATTTAGATATCCGACTTTTATTCATGCCTCCAAACATTGTATACTTATTATATTAGTTTTAATTTTTTTAATACTTCTTATATTAGTTTAATATTTTTTTATGATTTTATATAATTTCTAATTAATATAAAATAATTTTATGAATGTATTAAAATAAATAAAACTAATTTTTAATAAAAAACCTGAAAATGAAAGTACTAATCGGATGTGGATATCCGAAAGCAACGTAATCGGATTTGGATAGCCGATTGTAACCTACTCGGACGTGGAAGTCCGACTACTATTTACTAATTTATATAAAAGTTTAATAATATTTATTATTTATTTATTTTATTAGTTTGTAATTATTTTTAAAATTATTTACTAAGTTTATAATGTAATTATATAAAAATATAAAATAATTTCAATAAATTTATTAAAATTAATAAAAATTATTTGAAAGAAAGACAACCTTAATACCTATCGAATATAAAAAACTGGATTTATAGAAATCAGAGATCCGATGGTGAAATATCATAATATGATGAATGTTTAATATATGTTATATGTAAAACTTTAATTATATTACTGTTTGAATTATTTTATTAGTATTTTATTAGTTTATAATTATTTTTTCATGTAATTTTATTAATATTATTTAACTAGGTTTGTTGTATAAATTTTTTTATAAAACTAGTTAACTTCATTTCTATAATTATTAATTTTTGTTAATATAAAAAATGAATTTTAAATATTTAATTTTTATAATTTTTTAGATAAAAAAATGTATATGAAAAATTTTAATAAATTTTTATTTAGTTTTAAGTTTAATTTGGCGTTCTTTTTTTAGTTGATTATATTGTTAATAAATTTATAACTGTGTAATGTATTGTATTAGTTTTTTATTTTATAATATAAATTTTGAATTTTTTATATTATTTTTTTTATTTGATTATAGGTGATTATAGTCTGATCCTGTGTGGCACTATGGAGAAATGAAATAGAAGATTGAGAATGAGACGAGAGAGAAAGTGGGAATAATATCTCTGCCAGAATCTTTAACTTTTAATTTTTTCTTTTAAAATATTAAATCCTCTTAATTATGAGTATTAATGATGGGTAATGTGAGTATTTTAAAAAACTTTGGAGGTGCAGGATGAAACACTTGGAGGTGCAGGATGAAACACTCATTTTTAATTCTATTCTAGAATAAAAAATAATCTAAAAATTTAAATTTTTATATGTTATATTTATTTAAAGATATAAATATATAATAATATTCATTTAATTTTAATTATTATTTATAATAGAATAATTTAATATGGTTAATATATGGTATATATATATATATATATATATATATATATATATATATATAAATTTTGAAAGTAACAAATTAAAAAAATAATAATAATTGGTCCTTTGATGAAGTTGATCTCTGACTTGTAATCTAATGAAATGTTTAGCCAAACTGAATCGCACCTGGTTTTGCCACTAAAACATAAGATTTTACTTTCTGCACCCCTTTTATCTTCCTGCATCCCATAAAACTTATCATCTCCAAACTACTCGTTATCATTATCTTTTTTTTTAAAATTTAATAGATTGGAAAAAGAAAAACTGAGAAAACAAGAATTGGTTGGAAATAGTAAAATTTCCATGAAATTCATGGACATGCAAATGCAAATTACATAGTCTCATTACAGTTTAGAAGTGGGAACACAGTACTAGAACACTGTGACATAATTCACATCCACTTCTTGCATGCACATGCTTTTATTTGGAAAGATGAAAATACAAGAACTTAAACACATGTTGAGAAGGCCATTCGAAAAGGCTAATTCATGATCCTGAAGTGCTGAATTTGGATATTCTCCACATCACGCTTCTTGAAATCACTGCGGTTTCTGTTAGCAAAGAACTTGCCATAGTTGTATTCTTTGAACTTTGCTGGATTTTCCTCACTAACAAGCTCCTCAGCAGGACTCACATTCACATGGTGAGCTGGGAAAAAGAAGAACGGAACTGAGAATCTTTCTCTGGTCGTGTTCACCACCACCCTGTGTTCCACACTCTCATACCTGTCATTGCTCCAAACCTTCAAAATCCACCTCAAACCATTGGTCAAAAACCATATGATTGAACAAATTCTCCAAAACATTTCATCTTCAATTGATAATCAAAGCCAAACCATGTAACAATGATTAACATACCTGAAGTATGTCTCCAACATTGATGATGTATGCATTTGGGCAGGGTCTAACTGGAATCCATTCTCCATCTGATTTTCTCTTGACTTGCAACCCTCCAACCTCATCTTGTGCAAGCACAGTCAAAGCACTGGAATCCTTGTGGTGACCAACACCAAGTGCCAGATCAGGAAAAGGGCATGGAGGGTAGTAATTCAGTCTCACCATGCTGAGTTGCTTCTTGAAGCAGCCGTGGAATTTGTCAGCAGCCAAACCCAAGCTTGATAAGATCCACCCCAACAACTTGTATGATAGCTTTTCCACTTCTCTAGCATACTCTTCCATTGTTTTCCTGATCAAACACATACCATAGTTAACATTTTCTTCTTTTCATGATCATTTACAAGATTAACACATAAAAGAACATGAATTAACATTACCTGAACTGGGGGGAGTGCTGGGGCCACTGGTTGGTGAGTGTTCTGAGATCTTTGTCATCTGGTTCGTAAGAGGATGGAACCTGTGCATTGTCTTCAACAAGGTAATCGAAGACCTCTTTCCAGTCTCTAACGTTCTTGGTGTGTTCTCCATCATGGTATCCCATTGCATTAACCTCATCTCTTTTCAGCTTTTCTTTTCTCCTCTGATTCCAACCCAAAGAACTTTTTGGCCTCAATCTCAACCTCTTTGTATAATTCAGAACGAACACCATGATTAACAGTTTGAAAGAACCCCCACTCCTCACAGGCCTTCCCAATCTCTGAGATGATCAACGATTCATCTCTGCTTCCTGAGAGATCAATCACTGGAATCTCACTCACTTCCACCACCTTCGGTACGGGACGGTGTTCTGTGGATTGTATGAAAGCTGGATCAAGATCAATGTTTCCCATGACTCTACTTTTTCTCTCCTTGATGCTACTTTTCTCATCAAACACATCCAATATATATATAGACCTTGTGACTAACCATGGAGTTGGTCCGTTTGTAAGAAAAAAACACAAATTTGATTTTGCTTTGCTTTTTGGTTTAATCTACAAATACAATGAATGTGGACATATGTTTTGTAGCATTCAATTACAGGGTGTGGACAAAATTATATGATCTGGTGGAACAGTCATTGCAATAAAATAATTCATTAAACAATTTGTAGATTACTCTCTGTTATTTTTTTCTTTTTATCATGTTTGTTTATTTAAAAAAAAAAACAGTTTCCTTCATATTTTTAGAATTATAATAACATTTTTTTATTATACTTAGTCATAATAATCATTTTTTAACATTTTAAACATATATTTATCTTTAATAAGAATATGAACAATGATATATATATATATATATATATATATATATATATATATATATATATATATATATGTATGTATATATACCTTTATTTTATCTACTTTATCTACATTTTGTATAATTTTTTTTATGACATAACTTATAAATGTGTTATTTTTACTCTTTTTTTATATTATATTATATGTTTAAGAATTTTTTTTCATGTTCATGAATATTTTTTATAAAAGTAATTACATTGGTTTTCTATTAATAAAAATAATATTTTGATTTAGCTCACATGATTCTTTAAAATAAAAAATATATATTTATTTAAGTAACTCAGGCATCCACAATAAAATATTATTTTTATTGTCACTCAATCAATAAAACATATGACCTTTTTCTTTCTTCTCTCTATTAACATTGGAAATTTAAAAGATTTTATAAGAGTAGGTTAAAACAAAAAAAAAAACTGACATACCCAATTACATGATCTTATCTTATAGTCTGTACATTTAACATTATAGGACCGTTACTTCTACAACGTTTGTTTGTTTGTTTGTTTGTAACGTAAACAAAGGAGAAAAGGATTAAATTCAAATTAGATAATTATATCAAATTGAGAGATTAAAAGTATATTTTAAATATTTAATCATTCAATTTGTATAATTATTTTTTTCTATGGTTTATACCACATTACTTACTGCATTTCAAATTTTGATAAATGTTATTAGCAAAATAGTTTGTATTATATAAAATTTTCCATATTTTTTTTTATCACATTCGCACTTGTCAAATAATTCATTGAATAATTTGCATAATATTAATCTTTTTTCCTAGTTTTCTGTATCTTAGTTTAGAAATGTTTTTTCTTATAATAATTTATAATATTATATATGTTTGTTTATATAGCTTAAGGATAATTTATTATTTTGTAATAATATAGGCATAAAACATGATTCATTGAATATTTTATTAATTTCTGTTGGGTAATTAATGAGTTTATAATAAGTGTTTAATTTTAGAATAATACAAAATAATTTAGTTAATGTTGTTTTAACTTCATGACAACAACTCAATGAGTGTTTAGTTTTTCAGTGGTTAATAAATATGTAATTAACTTGAAAACATTTTTACTCTTATTCTTTTTCTATATTAATTGTATATATATTTTTTAAGTAATATTTAAGTTTATAATACATTTTCTTACTGTATTTTTTAAGATCACATTACAATTTATTGTTAGACTTAAATTTTATTGTATAAAAGACAACAAGGCCTATTGTGATCTTTTTGGAATTTTGTTTAGAGAAATAGTTGAATAATATAGTTCTGTTGCGTAAAGCCAAAAGAAGAATATGTTAAAGAATTTGAAATGGACCACAATGTGACTGAATAAGGTTTTCACAAACAGACACATAAAACAGTGAGACTCGTGAGTATACAAAATTGAGTAAATTATAGGATTTGATTGTAAAACTATTAATATATGTTTCATCTTTACTTTCATCATTTCACTTATATTTTAATTTTATTTTAAGCCTAAAAACCATTATTGTAACATTTTCTGAGAAATTTAATTTTTTCCTTCTAATTAGAAGATGAAGAATTTTTTATGGCTATGAAATACTAAGATCTGTATTGCAAATAATTATTCGTGCACTGTTTTTTCTTCTTTTACGAATCCATGGACCACACAAATATATATTAAATGAAATAATATTTAGGAGAGGTTTGACTTAAGTTAATTAATGCTATTAAATGTTTTGAAAGAAAAAATATTTTTTTTCAAAATTAATATAAGTTGAAGTTAGAATTCATCATTTAATTTCATATTTGAAAAATTGAATTTACATTATTTAAGGAAGACTTAAATAATCAAAATTAATTTTATTTATAACCATTAGTATTATTTTTTATGACTTCATTATTAAGTAATATTTTACCAACTTATTCTAAGTGTAATTCAAGGTTGTTTATATAAATATAATAAAAAATCACTCTAATAAAATAGTAGTATAATTTTTTCTCTTACACATTTTTCTTCTTCTAATAAATTAAATACATGTCTAAATTATATAAATAAAGTTATTATAAGGGTAACAGAAAAAAAGTAATAAATGTTAAAAAAGAGAAAGAACAATTTAAAATCAAGAACAGAATAATAAACAAAATCTTTTTTTATCTGATTTTAATAACATTCATTTTCTTTTTTATTATTAATTAAAATAATATATATTTACAAAAGGATAAAATTATTTAATATTATGAACGATAAATATTTAATAAAAGTAAAAGTTATTGGAGAAATGAGTTATTGGAAAGCGAAATTAGAAATAGTATGGAAAGTATAAATGGTCCAGAGGTGTCAATACATAGCAGCAGACTCACATTCTCGTTGCATACTGTCACATTATTCCACGCACCTAGGAATGTGTATTAACTGAAAGAAAAAGAAAAAAATTTTAAAGTGAAAAGAATAAGTATTTAATTTAATAATAATATATGAAAATAAGAAAAAATTATTTAATTGTAAAATGATATTATTATTGATTAATATTAAATTTATTATTTATTTATACTTGTGTATTATTATTTTTATTATCACTATTATTTTTTATTAATGAACATTGTTTACTTTTGTATAATAATAAAACTTAAAAATATCATTATGTAAATTTATATAACTTGATTAATTATTTTTTATTATGTTTTATTACTAAACTTTATATTCAATTAAATTGAAATATTTTTATTATTTTGATCAAATAACTTTTTAATAAAATTGATTGTATAATTATTCAACTAAAAAATAAAGTACAATTTTCTAATTTACCTTCGAAAAAATATTTACATTTTACTTTTCAAAATATGTATTGGACATGTTTCCTTGTGATCTATGATGTATGTGTGTTTTGAACACTTGAGTTTTGTATATGATATGTTTCGATTCGACAATAATCGATTATCATTAGGATATGACTTTGAGTTTTGTCTTAGAAACAATCGATTATTGGGATGATAATCGATTATCCTTTCATGTGTAATGAATATGAATAATAGTGACGTGGAGTAATCTCAATAGGGATTCAAGTCATTTATCTCAAAAGTGTTTGATCTAAGAAAGGAGCATGGCATTTATAGGAAACCAAGTGCTCTAGCATGGCATTTATAGAAAACCAAGTGGCAAGCTACATGTGAAACTCAAGAAAAACATGCTCAAAATGTGGTAAGTGCAACAAGCTATGTGTTGGCAGACGAGGCAGTGCTGGGCAAGTAAATGGTTCGCTGAGTGCCTGTATGTGAAGCTGGATTCAGAAAGCTCCTGGCACATCAACGCTGGGCGGCCTGGGGTTTCCGCTAAGCGGCCCCTCCTAGCAACGTGGCCAGGTTACTAGGTGACTATAGATAACCTTGGTGGGTTGGTTTTGAGCTTACTTGCTCCTTACTGATAGGTTTTTGCAACTATGCTGCTTGTTGATAGGTCTTCACAACTTTATGTGATATTTGTTGAGTTAT